>NW_016690484.1:566091-591103 GCF_001604755.1 Lepidothrix coronata | reverse complement strand
ACATATTTTATTGGTCCATACAAAGGTTTGAGCACCTGGATGTGTGTGTGATGGTCCCTTGTTCCACCTACATGTTTGGGATTTAACCGCGAGGAATCACGTCCACGCTCTCAACAGAAAACATCCAAGAGCTCAGACAAACCTGCCTGGAATTGTTAGAGATTCACTTAAACAAACAGAGTCCCTTGATCCTGCATAGGGATCTGCTGCTTTTCATGGGATTTAGCACCGTTTCAGGGAGAAAGTTATCCGTGAGATAAAAACCGCAAGCAAAGCTTGCTCAGAATAAATTGTGTCAAATCACGCTGTCACTGCCTCAGCCTGGGTCTGGCTGAACGGGCTCAACTATTTCAACTATTTCAGGGGAAAAAAAAAACAAAGCAGTTTTTAAAACTGCTTAAAGTGATTGTGTCTTCTGATGTGCAGGGATGGAGCAGTTCTCTCCCCCCAGCCTGTGGGATGTGTCACAAATGTCTTGCAGGAAAGAGGTGTCTGAAGGAAAAGAGTTCATCTCCAGTTGTTCAGGATTCTAAAAATAAATCCCTGCAAGTCTTCCCCAGTCGTGAAGCTTCTCAGCTGTTTTCTTACTCAGACGTTATTTCCCTCCTGCTTTAGTTAAAGTTGTCCCATAAAAGCTTGAAAGTCACTGACTCCTAAAAAAGACAAAACCACACATGGTTCTTTACCCAAGATCAGACCAGGTGATTCAGCCTCAATACATTTTTTATAAAAATGGCCTTAAACCCTTCATATTCTCGTATCAGTCCTGTCCCTGTCCCCTGCCACACCACAGGGGAGGGTTTGGCACCACGTCTCCCAGGGTAAAACAAGTTCCCAACCCTGTTTGGGGCAGCCCCCTCCAGGCAGAGCCGTGGGGTTGGGGCAGGGGGGGCTCCCTGCTGCAGGAACACCTCATGTCATGTGTGGCTGACGGGTTTGCTTATTCCTCCTCCTCCCCTTTACGCTTCCACAATCGCTCCAGTGGTTCAGGAAGTCCAGTCTGTGCTGCAGCTTTCCTTCCACAGCCGACAGAGGAGCAGGAACGTGATTAATTCAGAGAACGTGGCAGGAATCAGCCTGGAACCTGTGCTTTCAGGGGAGCAACCCTTGAGGTTCCTTGCCCAGGTATATTCTCAAAATCCCACAATGGCCCTGAGAACCGAGCCAGGTGTAAGGCACAGCTCATGGGGTGATCCCAGGAGACTCATTTTATCCCAAACAAGTGGCTCCTACCCCGGCCTTGCTCTGCCCCGGGGTTGAAATGAGGTGTCACCTTTGCCGAGGTGTCCGCAGAGCTCAGCACTCACCACGGGTATCCAAGGGGGGTTGGAATTCCCACACTGCCTTTCTCCCAGGTGGAGGGGGCAGTGGCTGCCCATCAGACCAGTCACCACCACGCTGATGGGTGAGGAAGGGAATCGCTGGTGAGGAAGGAAAGGGGAAGGGAAAGGGAAAGGGAAAGGGAAAGGGAAAGGGAAAGGGAAAGGGAAAGGGAAAGGGAAAGGGAAGGTTTGGGAAGGAAAGGTTTGGGTTTGGGAAGGTTTGGGAAGGGAAGGGGTGCTGGCAGTGCCAGGCACCTCATCAATCTAGGATGGATTCCAGCTCGTTCCATCCTCACCACTGATTTCCAGAGACAAAGGCTTTGAAGGGCAAAAGAAAAACTCACTCATGGCTTATGGGGGACGCTTTGTAAGTGATGGATAAACACAGAACCTGCCTTTGATGGTCCCTTTCAGAGTTAGGGAACAGCTGGATGAAAACCCACGACAAAGGAGGATTCAGTGTTGTCATTAGTGGTGACTTGGGGTGGCAGCTGTTTGCTGAGGTTCTCAGGCGGAGACTTGATTGGTCCCTCTCCAGTGAGGCCACTTAAAACTCCATATTATGGGGGAAAAAGGCAATGGAAGCATCCCCAGCTTTTTGTGTTTTGGTTCTCTTAAGGGAAGTGTTTCTGAACGAGGCAAAAATAAAACTCAAGCCAGAGCCAACACAGAGCAAATCGAGCTGATGGGGGTGAGGAGGGAAGGAGAAGAGAAGGAGGAATGATCACTCACTCTGTACCCAATCCCCTCCTGGGGCATCCTGTGCTGGGCACTGCCCAAACACAGGAGCCACAACCCCCCCTTCTGATATAAAGTCCCGGGGAAAATAAATCAGTAGAGACAGATGGATTACAGAATGGACCTAAAAAGACAGAGGAATGGTAATATTGAAAGTAACCAGGACATTTTGCCTTATTTCAGTCCAGGACATTCAGGATAATTTTTTCTTCTTCTCCCTTCATCTTGAACCAAGTGCTTCTGTGTTTGCAACCTGTAAATAATAAAAACCTGATTATTAAACAGCAGCCCCAGTGCTGTGTGCTCCCGTCTGACAGAAACCTGGTCAAAATTTGGGCTGCCCAAGCTCACTGGGGACCACACTGGTACCAAATCAGTGACTGCCAGCTGGTCCCCACGATCACAACACCATGGTAGTGGTGTCTTCAGTGCAAGCATAAATTTTCAGAAGGGATTTGGTGAAGAGAAGTGTTATGGCAGTGGCACATCAACTCTGAGAAAACACCTGTGAACATCCAGCTGCTTCTACACTGGTATGTATGAGCCCACCTCCAGTTTATCTCAACCCCACCAGAGCCCGGAGACACCAGTTAACCTCATTAAAGAACCCTTTTGCTTTTGGAAAACTTTTGAAAATCTTTTGGATTTTTTTTTCCTGGCTACCCCAGCATCTGTAAAGGAATAAATCAGCTCAGTGGCCTGTTTTAAGCCATCTGGCCTAACATACAATAATTTTTTTTGCCACTCTCATAAAAACAGCCTAAATCAGTCCAGACTTTCCATTTGGCTGTTATGCCGTTGTGGAAGTATCCAAATAGGAACCCAAGAGTAATCACTGCTAAACTCTGTCCTCCTTTGGCTGGAGCAAAGCAGTGAACAAGGCCAGGCTGTTTTCCCACATCTAGTCCATTTGTTTGGTTTCTACCTGAGATCCTTGGGCTGCTGTTTGTTTCTACCTGTGCTTTGCACCTGGGTTAAGAAGTTTAAAGTACTCTAAAGAAGGGCTTTTGTTCCTCCCCCTTGCTCATGTCTCCCTGGGATGCAGCTGAGGTCGGATCTCGGGTGTGTGGGTGCTGGAATGTCTCCATGAGAGCCTGTGGGGTTTAACACTCTCCTCAGCTGAGAGCAGCTCATTCCCTTCCCCACATGCCTGCACAGGTCACACCTCTGGAACAACACTCTGCACAGCTCCTCTCAGCTTCCTGAAGCAACCAAAGCTTTCTCCCTTCCCTGCCTGCCTTGGGCTGTTTTCTCCTTCCAACACTCGGAATAAATCCAAGTTTTATGATAATTTTGTTTTAAGAATGTTTACCCGTCGTCCCTCTTCTACCTTTATCTCCATGCAGCAGCAAGGACTCCCTGCCAGGCAACCCCTGGCATTGCAGCCCCCTCCGTGGTGAGTGAGGATGTGGAGCACCTGGGCAACCTGTGCCAACGCCTCACCAGCCCCACAGCCGAGGACCTCCTCCTAAAATCTAACCCCGGGCTGCCCTCTGCCAGTTGGAATGAAGTGGGAAGGACCCGGGTTTCAGTGGCACCGCCAGCAAAGTTAAGGTCGTTGCATCTTCTGGAGAGACACTTGGAGCTGCAGAGCACGAGGAGTCAGACTTGGTGATCTTGGGGGTCCTTTCCAACCTTAAGTTTAGTCCCAGCGTCAGGTTCTGCTCCCACTCTGCACCAGGTGAAGGCAAAAAACAGCACCTACCAGAGTTTCAGGAGGTTCCTGCTCCGGCTCAGCCCCAGAGGAGCTGAAGAACTTTGCTGTTCCTCCTCCTTGCTCAATTGATGCTAAATCACTAATGCAGCCAGATAGGGAGAATTCCACATTTGCCCTTCCATCAGCTCCCGCTGCTGGTCACCACCAGGGACAGCGGGGACCTCATCATGTGACCCATGCAAACAGTAATTATGCTCCTAAACACTCAGCTCCTACTTTCTTCAGCTTGATTTTAAAGGCAAACAGCAGCTTTTCTAGTTTTCATCAATTATTCATGGCCCACTCCAGATAGCCATCAAACATATAATCAAATTAAATTCACATATCTTGAGTTTTGTAACCCAAGATTTCCTGTTTCAGCCCACAGGACGCCTGCTTCTGTTTGGGTTGCCACTTAATCATTGCATAATATTTGTTTTGGCTTGGCTGTGTGTAAGAAGAGATTTATTCCATTCCATCTGGCTGCAGCGTGTTAGTCAGCAGAGGATAAAAGCCACCCTTAGCTGCTCCACTGGCTGTGTTAGCGCTGCTCTGTGAACCTTTGGGAACAAACACCACGGTGGAGGAACTAAAAATATTTCAGCTACCCGGTTTGCCACGAAGTTTATCAATATTCTCAGCCTTTAAGAAACCACACACACCACTCCAGCCTTCTCCACCTCCCAAACTGCCTGCACAAAACCACAGAGCTCTCAGAGGCAATTGCAGTCACAGCAATCCAGGTTTTGTCTGCGCCCCTTCAAACCCAAAATATAACGCGGTGCGATACAAGGGTTTCATCTGAATTTATTTGGGATGAGTTCACCATCGCTGCTGAGAGAGCTCTTGGGGGACTTGAGATGAACAAGGATCCCCTCGTGCTCCGTGTACAGCACTCAGAGCCCATTCAGAGCCGGCGCCTGCCAACTCAGCCGAAACAAGAGCTGGACTTGACACCCACTGGAAACAGTGGAAAGACTCACATTGACTCCGGGAGACACTGAATCAGGTCCTCTAAGGAAGATGAGCCACGCTGGTGGAGATTGGCTTCGTGTTTATTGGCATCTGGAGAAGCAACGAGGAGTTCTGACAAGCCACAGTTCTAATAAAAAGTAAAATATCGACAAGGAACCTCGACAACGTCGTCTGGAATCGAGTGTGCAGCGAGTGGGGAGAGCAGCAGGCACAGCACCGAGCACTGCCCACGGGTCTGCTGGGGACAGGCTGGGGTTGCAGAGGATGAGGGCAGAGACACACACAGAGCTGGGGCTGTGGCAGTGCCGGCACAGAACAGCTCCCCGGGCAGGCAAAAGCCGGAGCAGGGAGAGCATCGACCCATCCCCACCCACATCCACCCGCGGGGGGAAGCACAGAGGAGGAACCAGCCCCAAAACGCCAGAACCAGCGGGGCAGGTGTGGGGTGAAGTCACAGCCCCACAACTGAAGTTTGAGGGGTTTGGAATGTTACAAAGTGTTGGGCCGTTTTCCATGGGAGCAGTGGAGCTAATTAGACAGTTCCCACGGACACAGCCTTGAGTTATAAGGAGTACAGGGTTGAATCTGTTTGGCTGAAGTGCGGGTGCTGCATTCCTCGGTGGTTTTGTGGGAATATGTTTGTGTTGTGTGTGTGGGGAAAGTAGAAGTGGGGAGAACTGAATAAAAAGCTGCCTGCTGCGCTGAGCAGGCAGACATCTCTCATCCTAGTGTGTGTCTCTTCATCCTAGTGCGTGTGTGTGTCGCGTGTCTTTCTTCCCCCACAGGACCAGGGCCTCCGACAGATACCCCACAACAGGCAGGTGCCCCAGGACGTCCTGTGGGAGCAGCACCTTCCTCGGGGCCTTTGCATCTCCTCTCCGGGGTGGGGGTTGCATCTGTGTGCGGCCAGAACTCTGCCTGGGAAGCCTCATATCCTTGGAATGCTTGCAGGGGTCCTTCGGCCAGCACCTCATTTCCTGGGGGAGGAGAAGGAGACAATTTGCACTGTTATTTTAAAGAAGGGAAAGCAGGAGCCGGCTCACAGAGTAACGATTGCACGGGAGGGGCAGTTTCACTCCTCGAGTGGCAGTTCAGGCACAACGGCTCACGTCTGTGATAATTCAGTGTACCAATTGTGCAACAAAAAGTCACTCAGCGACACCGTCTCCAGCCCCTGAGCAGCACGGGTCTTAATTGCCAAAGAGACATTTTCCTTCCTATCTCTGGATCTGTACTTTGTGATTCCTGTCCTCGGAGCCTCAGAAAATTGCAGCTCTCTCCTGATTAAGTGCTTAATTGTGGCCAGTGCTTTTCAAAGTGTTTTCAGCCGTGAGCTTAAGTTCCACTTCAGACTCGCACCCTTATTGACTTCTCTGCCGACTCACACCATTTCCTCACGTCCGACGTGCTCCACGGGATCCTCGGGGGGCCTCGATCCCAGCCCTGCTCCACAGGGATGCCCCTCGATCCCAGCCCTGCTCCACAGGGATGCCCGTGGAGAACCCCAGCCCTGAGAGCCAGGCAGCACCCGCCAGTTCGGGCTCCAGCAAGGTGCTTTCCTTCAAGGCCCCTTCCCAGGTGAAACCAAAGGGATTTCGCTGTCATTTCAAGCAGGTGTCCATCCAGGCCATCAGTTCCCGAGCCAGGATCACCCACAGCCCCCCAGAAAGTTTCCAGCTGTGGGAAAACCTGTGAGGTTAAAGCCTATGGAGGCAGCGGGTGGGATCCCCAGCGGTGCCACCGGCCAGTGTGCAGGCAATAGAGCTGCTTAATGGTTAATAGAATAACATTTCCATTCGTTATAGATGAGAAAAGATAATTACTTTCGGGGTTTAAGAACCAAATGTGTTGATCCAAATGTAATCTCTGTGTTTTAGCATTCGATTATTACATCAGAAACACAAATGTCAATGGGCTGCAGCAGCCGAGTCGTCAGGAGGGAAACAGAGAGATGTGTGACTTAAATTACAGACCAGGGGGAAGAGCAGACCCACCAAGGGACTTTTAACTTTAGTTGATTAAAAAGATATTACTTTCCAAAAGCATTTTGGGAGAGAGCTCGTGTTTTTCCTGAGTGATCCCTTTGCTGTGCCCAGAATACCCGACAAGCAGGGCAGTGCCAACAGAGAGAACTGCAGGTCACTGCCATTGCCTGCTCGCCCAAATCAGAGCTGCAACCCCCAAACGGCTCATTTTCCACCCTGAGGAATGGCTATAGGTGCCTTATAGACTGAGGATGCTTTGGTGCTTCCATTTCCCATCTTTTTTTTTCCACAGTCCAGCTGGCATCTTGCTCTGGCACCTTCTTTCACCTTCACAGGCCCAGCCGGGCTTGTTTGTCCCTCCTGTCCTAAACCTGCTCTAATGAATCTGGCATGGGAAAGATTTCCCTTCCAACCCAGCCCAATTCGATGCCAACCCAACACACAGCTTGTCCCAGCATCCCCAGCTAGTGCTGGCTGAGGAAGGCAGCCCTGTCCCAGCCTCCTGGCTGAGAGCACTGAGCCCGAGCTGGAATGCAGCGTGTGACAGCCACCAGGAGCTCGCTGGCAAGAACCGATTCAAATCACTGTGATTTGCTGCCGAACAAAGCTATTGCCTTGATTTCTCAGCAGAGTTCAAGTTTGCAGCAGGCTGATTATCCCACCAGCATTCCTGAAGCACCTCCTGTTGTATGAAATTTTATTAAATTGCCAGCACGGGCGGCTGTTCGAAGTTTGTGGCTCGACGCGATCAATGACAGCGAAATACAGAACCAAAGGAAGGGGGGGGGGAGGGAAGCCCTGTTTGTTAAGGCTTTTTCTTTTCCCTTTTGAATAAAATGTCAACTCCATTATATAGATGTCAACTCCATTACTGTAATGCTCCTGTGGCAACCTCAACATGGAACTACCTGCTAATAAAACAAGTTTCTCGCGGGGGGAGCGGAGGGCGAGAGACCCGCCGGAGGTTCCAATCTGGTTAAGAAAATGCCTGTTTATCCCTGCAGGCACAAATACCATTTTCATTATCCCGTTTTTGCTCGTTGCCTTTGTCGTCCCAAAATAAAAAACCTGCTCCTTGTCCCGAGGAGCCCGTGGTGGTCACGGGCCTGTCCTTGTTACAGGAGCCAGAAAACGGGGAGAGCGACAGTGGGGATGGAAAATCTGTGATAGAGTCATGGAATGGTTTGGGTTTGAAGGGACCTGAGAGATCATCTCGTCCAAACAGCAGCAAAGATGGGAAAAGCAGAGAAGCAGCTGCCCCGGGGTCCCGCTCCAGGTGGATGTGCTGCCAAACCCTCTGAGGGGTTGGGGTTTTTTGGTGCAAATGCCCCCCAAAAGCAGCAAGAACTGAAGACCAAGCAACCCCACAGGCAGGAGGCACCACAAGCACCACCCCAAGAGCACTTTCAGTGGTGCCACCGAGTCCCTCGAGGGGTCTGACAGGCTGGTGTGTCCCTGGAATCCACACGCATTTGGGAAGAGAAGTTGGGTGTGTAAAACTGGGGGCTTCCATCCCCCCCTCCCAGCTCCTTTTTCAATATAAATTGTTTTTAAATAGACAAAAGGCTGGGGAAGCCCCTCACCCTCCCCAGGCAGGAGCTGAGAGAAGCCCAGGGAGGACAGAGCTGCTGCCACGGTCTCGGGTTTGCTGGCTGCACACATCAATAGGCACACAAAGATGAGTACATATTTAGAGAAGAATAAAGAAATCCATTCCAGAACGGGAGTTGTTTAGATAATTGATTTCCCTTGGACTTACAACCACTAAATAACACCCACCGAGCCACATCTCCGAGATAACCTTTTCCTTCAAATCTCTCTTCCAAAGGATTGGCCTTTGACAGAGGCATCTTTCAAAGTGCAAATCCTGCAAGCTCTAAGCCAGCTCGTAGGTAAGACCTTTTCTGAAAGAACGCCGCGATGATTCCTCAAGCAATTATTTTTTCCTTAGTATCCTTTGCATAGAGAGAGCTAATTAACTGCCTGCCAGGTTCTGCGGATTCACAGTGAAAAATGAAGTAGCACAAATGTCATAATTAATTAGCAGTTTAATGCTGGAATGAACACAGCAAAGGTGCCATAAATATTCAAGCCACGGGACCTCCACACCAGCTCACACCAGCTCCTGCCCGGGGAGTGGGGGGCATTCCCTGGGCCAGGGGAGGGGCAGCTTGGGCAGCAGGAGGAATTTCTCCATGGAAGGGGTGGTCAGGCACTGGAAGGGGCTGCCCAGGGAGGTGGTGGAGTGCCCACCCCTGGAGGTGCCCAAGGAACGAGCACCATCCCAGCAGTGGCCATCAGCCGGGTCCCAGCCCCTCTCCCACAGCTCCCACCCTGCAGGGGGTGGATGTGAGGGCAGGGGCACGCTTGGCACACGGGCCTGAAGCTGTCCCACACCTCCCATGGGCAGCAATTCCATCCCAGAGATGGAAAAGGAGCTCAGCAGCACGGAGAGTTACCAGCTTCCCCAGGGATCAAGGCAGGCGGGGCGGGGGTTAGACCCGAGGCAAACCCAGCACCAGACATGCAACACGAATGTAAAAACAAATCAAAACTCACCAAGATTGCCTCTTGGCAAGTGCAAAACCCCCAAAACACCCCTGAGAAGACTCTCAGCCCTCCCCTTGCCCCTGAGCAGATGCACCCTCTGGGCACTGGGGAGTGTATCCCCCACACCTGGAGCCCTGCCCGGGACAGCTCTGCATGGGACACCTCCATCCTGCCCTCATGAGCCTGCACAGCGCGATGGAACAGCCCAGGCACCGTTCCTGCCCTAAAAATAAACAACCCCAGGGCTCAGGCACGATTCCCTCCCCGAACAGCCCAAGGGCTCCGGAGCAGGGCAGACCCCTGCAAGGAAATAAAAAGGGGGGACTTACAGGCGTCCGTGTCTCTTCCCACACCCGGCTCCCTCAGCTCCACTCCCTTCCCCAGCCACCTGCAGGGGATCTTCAGGGCAAAAGAGCAAAGAGAGGAAGAAAGCCACCCTGCCAGGCGTCCCTCCGGGAGCACCCCGGGCACTGGTGCCACCCGCGCCACCCGCTCGGCTCTGCCAGTTAGGGAGGGCAGTGCTGCCTTCCAGGGGTGGCTTGTGTGATTTAAATGCCACCATTGCCTCGCAGAGACGACTCCATGGTGACAAACAGCTCGGGGAAAGCCGTGACACCGCCGGGTCAGAGCCTGCACAGCACAGCAGCACGGCAAGGGAACAATGAGCCGGAGCAGGAACCCGGGCTGGGGAAAACAAGGACGGCCTTGAGGAGGAGAAAGCACACAGCACGGAGGAGAAGGCCCTTAACTTAAGTTTCGTCTTTTTTAACCCGATGAAATCTTTTATTAACACCATCTGGAAGAGGCCAGCACCTCTTAAACATCTGCCTGGGTGCTTTGTTCAAGTACGAAACTTCTCTTTCCTTCTGCTCTGCTGTTTTTCCAAGCATGGCGTGTTCCAGCACTCCAGCAACGTGACATTTCCAGGGGTTTTCCCCCCGAAGTGCTGACTCCTGCAGGTGAGAGCCCCAAAATAATGGCTCAGTTTTGTTCAACAGACGTGAGGGTACCACACAGCACGGAGCTGAGCCTGGGAACACCACTCCTTGGGATGCAGCAGCCTATTCCCAAAGCTGGGAAGGCGTCAGCGAGGCATTCATCCTGCTGCAGCCTCACACAGCCCAAAGAGGATTTCCCTGTGCAGCTGCTTTGGATCCAGATGGAGGTGGCTACAGCAGTGGGGTTTTCTGTGGAGGGAACCTGGGACACACCTCCCACCACCATGTGCCCATTTGAGAGCAGAACTCATCTTCTTTGGGTTCACATCCTTCACAAATCCAGTGTAACCGGCTCCTGCTGGCTCAGCCTTGCCCTGCCCTGTCATTCCCAGCTCTGGCCATCCAGCACTTGGCTCTCCGGGGTTCTGATCACCTCCACACCAGGCTGTCCCACAGACCAAGAGCCACAAGATGTTTCACTGCAGCCTCCCTGGGTACATAAGCCAGATTTAAAGGGCACCTGTGTGGCGTTTGCCAGCCCTGCTGACGGGCACCAGCAGGGCCCAGGGGAGTCGGTGTCTGACTGCCGAGCACACGGATGCTCTGGGGGCATTGGAGTGGTCCAGCAGCACGAGGTGCCAGCCTGAGGGGTCTGATGGCCTTGTAGAAACTACCTCCCAGTTAGGAGTGACTAAATATTCCATGCAGCACTGGAATATTCTCTGTTGCATCAATAACTAGAAGCAGGCCTGGGACATTTCACGTGAGCAGCGGGAGCGATGCTGCCCACACTGGAGCCTGCCCCGTTCCCATCCACACACCTTTCTCTTGCCAGAGGCTTTTCTCAGCCGGATCTGAGGACACAAGGCATTTACCTGGGACCTCAGCAGCTGGAAATGTCCCCTCCAGCAGGCAGGAGGAAAGCTGGCTTGTCCTCCCTTGGCTGCAGGAGCTGCCACCCGAGCCCAGAGGGAGCATCCGTGTGCCCGAGCTTTTCAGGGATGGACCTTCCCAGGCACAGCCAGACCCACCCCGGTGGTGGGGGAGGCACTGCCCGAGGCTGCCAGGAGGAGGGGGCAGGCACAGCCAGCCAGAGGAACGTGTCCTTGCTCTGCAAGGTGGTGGGATGAATAACCAGGGGGTTGGGGCATGATTTCAGCCTAACACAAAACATTTGCATCCTGCCTGCTGAGGGTGCTGGGAAAAGGGCCAGAAGGGCTCTTCAGGGAAAGAGCCCCGAGGGATAAAAGTCCATTTGGCAAGCAGGACTTTCAGGGAAGGAATTGAGAATACCAATACATTTATTGTGGGGGTTTTATCCCAAAAGGGAAAAACTACAGGACAAGGGAACACACTGCCTGGGAATAACTGTCATGGCACAAAGAGGGGCACGGGGGAGGGAACCCTAGGGCTGGACAGATGTTGGGTGCAGGGAGAACAACATCCCCCTAAGCCTGGCCTTGGAGTAAGTGACCGTCCAAACCTGCAACAAGATCTCCTGGCGCGGCCGTGCCCTGCGGTGGCACTGCCGGGCATTCCTGCCGGGCATTCCTGCCGGGCATTCCTGCCGCAAGCACCGGCCCCGGGAGCAACAATTCCTGCGCACAGCTACTTGTGAGGTGCTTGATGTCCCTGGAAAGAGAGAGGCGGCCCTGCGGGAGGCCCGGCCGGCGCCGCGGCGGGAGCGGAGCTGTCCCCGCGCCGCGGTCACCCCGTCCCTTCCCTGCGAACAGCCCTTCAGCGGCACTCCGGGCTCCTAATTCCGGGCTTTGCGTGGAAATGATTTCAGAGCGGGCTGGAAACCCCGGGTTCCTTTTCCAGTCTCGCGACGCCTTCAGAAAGCAATTCCTTAAGCCTCCGTTTCCAAGACCCTTTTAATCTCTGCAAATTATCGGTAAGAGCCGAATCAAGGCAAAACTGCCCTCGGCTGCGATCACGGCGCGGGGAGAGGCTGGCGCTGATTATTTGGGAGAAACCATCGCTTTTGGTGGAAGCTGCCGTGGAGATAAATTAGCATTTATACTGGATTATTGAAAAACGCCCCGCCAAAAATCAGCCTCCATCTCCGTGTCAATTGTGCCTCTCCAGGGTCAACACCTTCGCCGCGACAGGCACGGGCTCAAATAGCAGGAACAACTTAACGTGTGGAAATGAGCCCAAATATGTCATTATTATCAGGGAGACGAGCCGGGCTCTGAAATAACATCTGCACTCGGCAGCCTGGAATCCGAGCGACCTTCCGCGGAACGGGGGTAATCAGGGAGCAGGGAAAAAATCACTCACGAAAATAAAACCCGATAGTTTGGCTTCTTGGTGGTTGCTTTCCTGTTGCTGACAGCCTCCTTGCATTTCCTACCTTTCTTTTTTTTTTTTTTTTTTTTTTTTTAAATTTGCTTTTAAACTGCTTAGCTTGGAATCCACAGTTTGATCTTCCCAGGATAGGGAAGGATGTGGTCCAGATTTGTGTGGCACCTCCAGGTAACAAAAAACGTACATTGTGTAAGTGAGGAGGATTTTAAGGTTGGGGTTTTCTTGTGGGGCATTTGCCACGTCGGTGGGATTTTCTTTACACGCGCTCCTGAGGAAATGGAACATCTTTCCCTCAGAAAACCCCAGTCCCTGAAGTTGAACTGGAACAAAGGAGTTCCTTGGGTTTCTGCCACAGCCAAACAGAAAAAGGAAAAACCTGCTCAGTCCCTCACTTCAGTGGGGAACAAGTGTTTGACCCTGACCCTGCCAAAAGGCTCCATCCCAGGGAAGTTTGGGAATTGGTGAAAGCCTTCACTGCACTGTTACACTTTTTATCCAAAACACCATATTACTGATGTGGGAAAAATTCCGGGGTGTTTTCAGTGCAAAGCAGCAGTGAGGGTTTTTTTTGGCTGCACTCCTACCAGCTCACCCCGGGCTGTGCTTCACCTTGGGCCCCCTGAGGGGGATGAGCGGCCTCTGCCCCCGGGATGGGGGTGAGGAGTGTCCTGGGGGCTCAGTGCCACAGCCCCGTCCCTGGGGACATCCTGCATGGCTCCTCATCCCAGCTCCACTCACAGGAGTTTGGCCATCATGGGCAGGGTCCTTTTCCCGCCGGCTTTCCCTTCCTGGGCTGCTGTCCCAGGGCAGGCCCTTGGATTTCACTCCTCTGCACAAGGTCCCCAGTTCCAAAGGCAGAGGCCGCAGGCACTGGCACTGTGCCCACCACCTGAGCCCTCACGAGCCACCTCGCCCGTGCCAGATCCCAAAATCCCAGGTTACGGGGCCAGTCTGACGTAAATGGGGCCAGTCCCACTCAGCCTTCCGCCTTATTTCTGTCTGGTTTGTCACCAGAGCAGCACTGAGGCCACGGTGAGATCCCAAACTTCCTCCCTGCCCCAGTGGCTCGCAGGGAATCATCCCTACACTGCCAGAAGCAGCCTCCCTCCTCCCAGAGAGAAGCAGGGACACCACATTCTGCTTCTTCAGCTTCTGCATCCATCCATCCATCCATCCACCCACCCATTCACCCATCCATCCATCCATCCATCCATCCATCCACCCATCCATCCATCCACCCATCCACCCATCCACCCACCCACCCATCCAGCTCCCGGGGGTCTCAGCTGCTCAGGGCTGGGGGTGCTCCAGGGTCCCTGGTTTGCCAAGCTGCAGGTTGACCCCAGGGCTCTCTCCCTGCAGGGCTGAGCGGGGTCCCCCCTCTCCTCCTGCCAGGCCAGGGGGGCTCGAGCCTGATCCCCATCTGGGGGGCAATGCCACCTGCCCTGACAACAAAAGGGCACCGCTGTGCCCGGGGAGGATGGAGATTTCAGCAGCTCCTTCCTGGAGTGTGAGTTCTATCCAGGAGGAGACCTGCTCTAAAAGGGATGGAAAACTCCAGGGAAAAAAAAATGAAATAAAATAGGAGTACAACCGTCAGCCTTCTGAGGAAGACTCTGGGGAAGTAAGAGCTGGGCTCAGACACTGCTCAGCAGCTCAGAGAGCAGCTGGTGACAGAAGTGCCCGGGCTGGTGGGCACTGGGGGCTCTGCTGTGGGCCCCAACCCCAGGGACAGCAGCCAGAGCTGTGTCCCCTCCCCATGGATGCCCATCAGTGGGTCACCTCCGGGGCAGGGGTGGCAGCAGCCCCTGCCCTGCTCCCACAGCAATATCGAGGGGGTTACATTTTTGAATTATTTTTTTTTAAGCAGGTAACGGGAAAACGGGCTCAGGGAAAAAGGATGTAGGTGCCAGGAAGTCTGCCCAAACTGTGGGAAAATTGCAGCTGAATAAAACTGGCGGGAGCAGGGGATTTGGGCAGCAGCAGCACATGGAGGCTGGGGACATGTTCAACTCCTGCCCCTCACCGGGATCGATCTCAGGGTCTGAGGGAGGAGCACAAACTTCAAGAAGCAGAGCTGTCCTTGCTCTGATCTTCTGTCTTTCATTTTTCATAATCACGCCAGATCTGCAGGTGCTCTGCCTCCAGAGGGATCAGGGAAAGGGTCGGGTTTGAGAGGGGAAGGGAAGGGTCTGGTCCGGAGGCGCGGGATAGCCCTGGCTCCCAAACGGAGCAGAGGGAGACGAGGGAGGTGGCCGGAGGGACAAACCCCAGGATCAGCCCGGGAGCGGGTGCCCACCCGGGAGGGAGGTGCAGGTGCTGCTGCTGCACACACCGAGTTTGATCCATTTGCCGATAAAGCGCAGTCCCGCGGTCCCCCTGCCCGGGCCGGGCGCGGCGGGAGCGCGCACACAGCGCATCTGCCCGCGCACGGACGCGCGGGCTCGGGCCGACCCGTCGCGGCGGTGCCCGGCCCGGGGGGCCAGGGGAAGGTTTGGCCTCGGAGTCTGGTTGCGCCGCGTCCTCTCGGCCTGTCATAGACTCCCCTCAGCCTCCCCTGCCCGCCGGGAGCGACGGGGACGGGCAGGAGCCCCCGCAGCCGCTGCCCCCCGACGGGCGCGGGGTCCCGCCGCGGGAGCCCCCGCAGCCGCCCCTCGGGGCGGGAGGGGCGCGTCCCGCACCCGGCCCGGCCCCCGCCCGCGGGCTCGGGCTGAGCCGGGGGAGCGTTTCGTTGTCGCAAAACCAACGAACGAACGAACAACGACCGAAAAAAACCCCAACCCACAGATGCAAACGAAGCGCCAGCCCTAAAGGGGCCCCGGTGCCGCGGGGGTCCCCGCCGGCTCCGCACCCCGAGGCAGCGCTGCCGAGGAGCGGGGGCCGGGCGGGAGCCGCGCACCCCCGGGGCACAGGCTCGGGAAGAGGGGAGAGGGTGTCCCGGCTCCTGCCGTCGGGGCCGGGGCCGCGGCCGTCGCGCTGCCCCGGGACGGTTTGCCCGGGGGTCGCCGCGCACCGCGGGACGGGGTCGGGACGAGGGGCCGCGGGAACGGGCGGGAACGGGCGGGAACGGGCGGGTACTTACGGGCGAGGGCGGCGGGGCCGCTCGGAGCCGCTCCGGCGCTGCCCCGGGGTGGCCGGGCTTAAGAGCCGTCGGGCGGGCGCAGGACAATGGCCGGGAGGAGGGGGCCGGGGCCGGGGGGCGGCGGGAGGCGGGGAGGGGCCGGGGCCGCCCGCCGCCGCTCCGCCCCCCCGCGTCTGGCGTAAACCTGGCTCCGGGCTAAAAGAACCGGCGAGCTACCGGCGCCCGGGGCTGGTGGCCGCCGCGGACGGCTCGCCGGTGCCGGCGGCAGCGCCCGGCCCGGCCAGGCCCGCCCCGTCGCGTCCCGCCCCGCCGCGCCATGTCGCTGAGCCCCAAGCACACGACGCCCTTCTCGGTCACCGACATCCTGAGCCCGATGGAGGAGAGCTACAAGAAGTTCGGCGGCATGGACGGGGCGGGCGGGCTGGGCGCGCCCCTCGGGCCCTACCGCCAGGCGCCCGTGCCCCCCGCGCCCGCCGCCGTCCCGCAGCACGTCCCCGCGGGGGCGGCCGCCTACCACATGCCCCACGGCGTCTCGCAGTTCCCGCACGGCGCCGTCGGGGGCTACTGCAACGGCGGGCTGGGCAACGTGGGCGAGCTGCCCGCCTACCCCGAGGGGATGCGGGGCGGTGCGGCAGCGGGCGGCGGCTGGTACGGGGCCGGCGGCGACCCCCGCTACTCCAGCAGTAAGTGCGGGCGCGGGGCGGCGCGGGGGGGGCGGCGGCGGCGGGGGGCGGGCGGGGGAAGCCGCGGCCCCGACGGGGCGGCCGCCGGCGCTGAGCCGCCTCTCCCGCTCAGTCTCCAGGTTCATGGGCCCGTCGGCCGGGATGAACGTGGCCGGGATGGGCGGCCTGAGCGGCATCGCCGAGGGCGCCAAGGCCATCGTGCCGCTCCACGCGGCCCCGCGGAGGAAGAGGAGAGTGCTCTTCTCCCAGGCGCAGGTCTACGAGCTGGAGCGGCGCTTCAAGCAGCAGAAGTACCTGTCGGCGCCGGAGCGGGAGCACCTGGCCAGCCTGATCCACCTCACCCCGACCCAGGTGAAGATCTGGTTCCAGAACCATCGCTACAAGATGAAGCGCCAGGCCAAGGACAAGGCGGCCGCCCAGCAGTTGCACCCCGACGGCGGCGGCCTCTGCCAGCAGCCCTCGCCGCGCCGCGTGGCCGTGCCGGTGCTGGTGAAGGACGGCAAACCCTGCCCGCCGCCGGGCAGCGGCACCCCGGGCCCCGGGCAGGCCGCCTCCGCGCCCCCCGCCGCCGCCCCCGCCGCCCCCGCCGCGCACCCGCACCCCGGCTCGCTGGGGCAGGCGGCCGACCTGGAGGAGCTGTCGCCCAGCCCGCCGGCGCTGCACGGCCCCGTGCCCCCCCTCGCCCCCCTGGACTCGGCCGGCGCCGACTACAACGGCGGCATGGTCAGCCCCAACCTGCTCTACGGCAGGACGTGGTAATCGGTGTGTCCCGTGTGTCCCCCCCGCGACCCCTCGGCCCTCCGAGACCGTACCCGCCGGCCCAGCGCCTGCGGGGACCCCGACGGACGCCCGTGGGCCCCCGCGCTCCCCTCTCTCCGGCCCCTTCCCGTCCTTCCTTCTGTTTTTTTTTTTTTTTTTAAAGCCTCTCCGGTTTTTTGGATAAACGGCCCCGACGGCAGCCCCGCGGCGGGGCCGAGTGCGCGTCCACGCGTGGGCTGCGGGCGTGACCGCGGCGCTCCCCGCGCGCGCGTGTGTGTGTGAGTGCGCCGAGGGTGTGCGTGTGCACGGGTGTGCTTGGAGGGTCTGTGTGCACGCGTGGTCCTGGATCCGCGTCCCGTCCTGGATCCGCGTCCCGCCCGTGCCGCCGCATCCCGCCCGGGAGCGCCCCTGACGGGGCGGGGGGAGCCGGGGATCCGCGGGGCTCCGCTCCCGGCCCGGCCCCGCTCTCCTGCGGCAGCCCCGGGGCACCCGGAGCCCCGGCGTGTCCCGTCACAGCCCCGCTGAGCGCCACAATAAACCTTCTGAAGTGCAACTTATCTCGGCAGAATTAATTTCGCGGGGGTGCCCCGAAGTGCGATTCCGCTCTTGTCCCGATCGGAAGGTAAATTGAGTCGCGACTCGAGAGGCGGCGGCGGCGGCGGGAGCCGTGGCAGAAGAGCCCTGGAACGCCGGCGCTCAGATTTAAGGGGAAAAAACCGTTTTTCTCGTTGTTGTTGTTAAATATCGCTCAGTACATGAATGACCGCGCGTGGACGGGGCGCGCGTCCCGCGGAACCGCCACAACCGCCGGCCCTTCGCTCCGCTCCCGACGAGCTCAGGGACCCGCGGAGATGACGGAGAGCCCGGGGATTCCCGGGGCTGGACCCCGCTTCCCGCCGGGATGGAGGGCGGGGATCGGGCCCCGCAGCGCCGGGGCCGCCGGGCCGGAGGATGCTCCACGGCACAGCGGGGTTTATCCCCGCGCCTCTTCCCGGGGAAACCCCGCGCGTCGGGAAACACTCCTCGGGAGTTTCCGGCAATTTTTTTTCTTTCTTTTATTTTTATTTTAAATTTTATTTTATTTTTAACAATAAAAGGAAGCCTTGTTCTCACGAGTCGGCTGCTTGGTTCTCGGTGTACGGACTGATGGACAACACCAAAAGCCCCTTCCTTCCACCTCCCTCTCAGGCTCCAAGGATTTAATTCCGTGCCCCCCCTGCCCGGCTCCCCCATCCTCGGGGGAGCCGCTGGACCCCGGCCCGGGCAGGGGCTCCCCAGCCCCGGGCAGTGCCAGAGCCCGCGCCGCTCCCGGCTGTGCCGTGAGGGAACGATTCTGGGGTGGAAAACAGGGATTTCAGCCTCTGCCAGACCACGGACCGGCTCCCGGACCCCTTCCCAAGGCCCATGCAGGAGCCGGGAGGGGAAGTGGGGTGTTCTCCCGGGTGAGGAACGGCAGGGACCCCCTTCCCTTCATGGCAGATGCCACATGGGGACCACCAAGGCTCCCTCCCCTTTCCATAGGGGAGTGCTTCTCCCCACTGGCTCCCACAGGGGGGACAGCTCAGAGCATCTGGAGTGTGATTTCCCCCTCCAACTCTGTCAAATCCAAGGGGATGTGCCAGGCTCAGCTCCAGCTTGGAAAAAAAATTCTCTCTCTAGGTAGAGCAGCTTCAGGAGCTCCATGGGGATGGCGTCCCAGGGTGACCCCCAAACCCACCAGGAGCTGGGGTGCAGAGGCAGCCAAAGCAGAGCCCGAGGAGGGGGTTGCTCCACAGTCAGGCCCTGCATCCCACCCCTGGGCCATGGAGCCCAGGAACCCAACCCTCTGGGAGAGCACAGTGCTCCAGGCATCGCTCCCAGGGCCCAGGAGGGCATTCCGGGTTCATCCCACCTCGGGCATGTGGCCGACCCACCCCGCTCCTTCCTCCACCCCACTCCCACGAAAACTCACCCTCGCTGCTGGTTTTGTCCCGCTCAAAAAGCAAAATGACTTTTTTTTTTGAGCCCCAAATCTTTTTCCCCATCCGAGGGAGAAGGCCGTTCCTGGCCAGGAACGCTGCATTACAATGAAGGATTCTGCTCCACCCTCAATCACTTGAAAATAATGAATCCAGTTTGATGATTCCTTCCTCCCAAGGTTACACCCGGGTCTGTCTGGGCTTCTCCCTGGTTGCTGGTGATTAACACCTGCGCCCTGGAAGGAAGGAGCACCGAGCACTGTGGCATCGGGGCGAGAGCAGGGCTGGGAAGTTTACTGGTTTACACAATACATGAATTTAAGGGAAAAAATCCAAAGGGAAAGATGAACTGGATGCTCTCCTCATTTTTTTTTTTGTTTTGCTTTGTTTGTTTGTTTTGTTGCTTAAACAAATATTTTCGATGCTAAGATAGAGGCCGGGTAGAATCATTTTCCAAGAATTCAACACAAACGCGGGCGCGCGCAAGTAAAAGACACAAACAGGGCCTGGAGGGGGTTGAAAATTAACCACACGCTGCTGCTCAGAATTTCAAAAGCCACTTTATAAAGCAAATAAAAAATATTTACCAAGTTGGTACACTCACACAGAAAAATCCCTAGAAAGAGGTGCTAAAAACAAACGGAATCTCTGCCCTTCCGCGGCTATTTTAAATTAGGTATCAAACAGACAAATCCACCTCCCCTGCTCGGCTGTGCCCCCAGTAACCAAGCCAGGAACAGCCAGGCGTCGCAAAAGTCGAAATGTTTTACTTCCAAGTCCCAAAAAAATCCGCCCCTCTGCGAGACACTGAAGGAACATCCGACCAACATCCGCCCGGGACCGGCGAGGGCTGCGTGTTCCAGCGCTGCCGGCTGTGCCCCGGGAGCCCATCAAATCCCATTTCTGGGCATTCTTTAAAACTCCACGGCTGTTTTCAGGCTCTCGTGAGTGGAGTAGGGGATGTTTGGAGTCCGGAGTGACGGGCACAGCTGGGATAAGTAAGGAAGACAGCACAGCACCCCCACCTCCTCCAGCGGCTCCCGGGCTGCTCCACAACCTGCCGCTTCCCAGCCACGCGGCCCCCCTCCCAAAAAATCATCAGCAACCAGGTCCATAGGAAATATGCACATTTTAAACAAGTTTAAAAACTACAGGGATGGTGCTTAACAGTTTCATCGATTTCTTTTTTTTTTTTCTTTTTCCCCCTCTCCCCCACAAAATAATAGAAAGAACAAAAAGCAAAAAAAAAAACCAAATCCGGACGTTTCCTTTATTTAATAATAAAAAAAAAAAATAGAAGCCAGGAGCTAATTCCAGCTGTACCTTCCTGCGGGAGGAGGGAGCGGGAAGGGCCTCCCGGGGCTGTACGCCTGCAAGCAAATAAACAAAAGCAAGCATTTATTTTTTGGATTAACACCACAAGTAAACAAGTTTGGGAGAGCTCGAGGCGCCACTCGGGACTGGAACAATGCACCCTCCACATCCCCTGTACAGAGAGGTACCAAACCCCCTCCACCACAGTTACAGGGCTGGACATCCAACAGCTCTCCCAGGAAACACAGGCAGGGCTGAACCCCCGGAGGGGAGCGGGGCTGCACAGCACCGGTCACGGCTTCCCTCCGGGAAACAAACCCACCCAAAGCCAAGGGACTTCCCTGCAGTGACACCTCTGGGTGTGCTTTGCTTTTAGAGCCCCAGGCAGAGAGCAGCAAGTGGGGTATCTCACACTCAGGGCAGACAAACACAGTTTCTTTTTTTTTCCCTTAAAATACTTACGTGTACGGAAGTATTTTAAGGGAAAAAAAAATGAAAACTGTATTTTTTACAGAAGCAGCATTTTCCAGATTCATTCACACTTTTAATAGTAGGCCAAAGAGACCAAAATCCCACTCTGGAAATCACTCCAAATGAGATTTATTTTTGTACTTCAATTTAGGCATTTGAGAAATCAACTATCAAGCGAAAAATCCACTGGAAAATTTCACAGAATCGCCGGGAAGCATCTTAAATAATTTCCAAACCTGATATACTGCAGAGACCAGAAAGTAAACTAAATATGGTGCACCAACACCAGTGACAGGCTTTGTCTGCCCCTTACTTGGGGTGTTTTTGGTGGGGAGGGGAAGAGGGGCTGCCTCTCCTCTCTTCCAAAGAGAAATCCATCTTTACCCCGGCCCACGGCAGCCGAGACATCCACGGGAACCGCGGAGCCGGTGACCCAACCTGCCGGGAGGCTCCCTGCAGCCTGCACGGGGAGGGAACCTTGGAGCTTCCTTCCCAGGTTTGATTGCAGGCAATTAAAAAAGGAAACGGGCTGGCTACATCCCGTGGGGAAAAAAAATCCTTGAAAGGCAGCAGCAATCCCCGTGCAGAGGGACAATGCAGAGGCCCGGGAGAGCCGGCGCGACGCCGGTCCGGGCGCTCCGTTGTGTGCGGCCACGGGCTGGAACAGAAATGCCCAACACCTGCACAGCACCACCAAGTTTATTCTTTCGTTTTCTGGGAGAGCTGGAAGGCCCCAAACCCCCACTCCCAGGGAGCCCCCCGGATCCATGGCAGCTGCATTAATTTTGTAAGCACTCTGCGGCAGCGCGTTTATTAACCTCTTCAGGCCGCGTTCTGTACGCTGTAAAAAAAGAATTCAGAGGTGAAAGGGCCCAAAGATAATTATTTATGCTGCTACGTGTCACCACTTCCACTTGAATCCCTTTTCAAGGCTTTAAAGCTTTGAAATTTGCAGGCAGCAAGGCCGGATTCAATGATTGGGTTGGCACCCGAAAGCCTTTCAGGTACCCTCTCATTTCACTCCAGCCCCGAGGAAATAATGACATTGGAAAGTTCATTTAAAAATAACAACAACAACAACAACAACAACAAAAGGCAACAAAAATCTAAGGGGAGATAAAAAACAGTTGGAAAGCAACACACTGCAGAGGGAATTTTTAAAGAAATAAAATTACTGGAGCTGAAAGATTTGTCCTTAACACCCACCATGTGTGGGTATAAACAAAAGGGTTGTCACCACTCGGTTCTAACACTTCCTGCACCAGCAGATGGGTCTGTGCCAGTGCCAGGGGAATTCTGGTTTGGACAAGACCACAGTATGATCCAGGCTGTGGGTGCCACGAGGCTCCGAGACAGCTTCCCAAGAGGGAACTAACCAGGGATGCCCTTCCCAACCCTTCTGGAAGGCTATTCCTGCTCACCCTCGTGACTCCAGCTGTGACTGTTGGGCACTGAGATTTAAGGTTGGGAATGAACTACCTGGAGCACAGACTCCTTTAGCAAACAGAGCCCCCCACGCTGCCCAGGACGGAGGGCAGGGCAGAGTGTGCAGGCAGGCACACTTGTTCAAGGGTCTATTCCCCAGCCCAATTAAACACTGCCCAGGCTCCACTGGCACAAAGATCCTCCACTGACTTCTCTCCATTATCCCAGCAGCCCCTGTCATGGATTAGTGCAATCAGGCATTTTTTCCTCTGGCTCTGGTGTTTTGGGTAAACCTGCGCAACCCAAAATGAAAGACTTTTGAAAACTGATCCTACTAATACACCTCATCCAAATTTAAAATACAAACACCACTGGGGCCTAGTTGGGCAAAGGTTCAAGCCCCACTACACTTCCCCAGTAAGCTCAGTGTGACCATCACCCGTGCTGGTGAGTTCTGCTGCCAGTCAGACCCAGTGCTGGCAGGATTTGTACTGGTACTGCCTCCCCTGTGCTGCTGCTGGGCCAGGTAACACATGTGTCTCTGCACTGGGGAGGTGGGCAGGCTGAGAGGAGGAAAAAAAAAACAACCTAGGAGTGACTAAAAAGTGACTTGTCTTGAGCTGAGCCAGGCTCCAGGAGAAGGCACGTTTCCAACAGTTTGTGCCTTGGTTTCCAGATAAAATATTGGGCAACTGTGCTGTCACCCAGCAGCTGAGCCCTCCTCCTCCCCAGCACTGAGCAGGAACCTTCCCACAGTTCTGACTTCCCCAAGCAGCAACAGAACCAAGAGTTTAACCTAGATACCTGAAATTTATTTTAAATCAGTACATAGCACTGGAAACACTCAGAGATCTGGAACAAGGATATATAACAGATCACATTTTACTGGGAACAACCCCCCTCCCAAAACTCCCTAAGCAAAGTCACCTGCTACTTTCAAGCAGCATTTTCACTCTGTGGCATTTTCATGAACTGCTGACAGAGTCACCTGTAATTTTGGATGAGGTTCTCCCATCATGTTCCCTTGTTTCCATGTAACCACACAGAGCTATTTTCACATGTCCTTTCCCAGACATGTTTATTCCTGGGGTTACATTTGCATTAAGTAGTTTTTCAGCTAAGAGAAAGCCAACAAACACTCGAGAGGAAAAATACAGGAAGTCCACATTTAAGAATCCACATTTAAAACATGCTGGGGAGAAACCCTTCTGACCCCAAAAGGTGTAGCTGTGGATTCCCTCACAGGAGAGGTTGGAATACTTGCCTTCAGGTGATGTTTGCTCAGGCTGCAGGAAGAGTGTCTGAGCTGTGCTAACGGACAGGGTGGTGGTGCAGTCCTGGCACAGACCTCGTGCCAGGGGAGGACAAGGCTGGGAAGTCACCTGCCCGTGCTCTCAGTGGGGACACAATGACACACTGGAACCAGCTCTGGAATGCCCTCCCACGCCACACTGCCTGCCCACAGCCACGCCAGAAGGAAGCCCTGGAGGGGAGGAGGACAGAGGGTGTTCCTACCTGTCTGCCCCTGTCCATGCGGTCCTCGGGTCTCTGGGGGTATCCCATGGGTCCCATCCCCTGGTACTGCGCCGGCTGGAACTGGTTGGGGGACTGCAGCATGCGGTTCCAGGCAAGGAGAGGAGCAGCTCCAGCACTTCTGTGTAAGGAAGAGACACTGCAGTGTGAACCCACAGACCCACAACATGTCCCCCAGAAGCGGATTTGCCTCGGAGCCGAACAGGGTCCCCCCAGCCGTGCCTGCAGCGGGACTGCGGGTGGCCAGGTGTTAGAGGGAGACCAGGGAGGGGGGAATATCTCCCCAAATCTCCATGAAGGACACCTTTGCTCATGGTTTCCTTCATCACAGCCTGAAGCTGCACAGCCAGGTGCTGCCACGAGCAGCAGACCCAGAGGTTTTTCCAATTCCCTGGACGGTTCCTGTCCACCCTCTGTTCCGGGGGCAGATCTGCCGACTCCCCCGCGCTGCTCCCGAGCCCAGCTCAAAGCCCAGCTCAAAGCCTGGCCCAGGGTTCCCCACCGTCCCAGGAGTAAACATGTGCCACACGGGAGCCGGGGGCTTTCTTCTCTGAGCGCCCAGACTCCTTCTGGGAGCCCATTCTTCCCAGTTAATTGCAGGTTGCAAATGAATTCTTACGGCGAGTATTCGGAATCTAGGCTAGGGGCCTTGGCTGCTTTTTCCCATCCATTATTCTGCTCAATATGTCAGGAGGTCTGATCGGGAAGAAACCTTTTCAAGTTCTATTGATGCTGTTTTCAATTGACCACGGTGACCTAGCAACATAAGCACTAATTGGCACGGGCTGACTGACATTTGGTGTACAGTTTAGATGGGAACGCAGACCCCACGTCCATTATAACCCAGTTTGCCATGCCAGATTACCAACAGCAAGAAATGTTTTCATTGCCTTCAAGTGCCCGTTCTGGCATTACAGTTATAAAGCAACAGGTATAACACGTCAAACATCGTTTGATTAAAAATGTTTTTTAAAAAAATAAAAATAAAAATGCTTTGGGCATGATTGGGTCGTTAAAACTGAGCATGGGTGAGGGGGGAACAACCCCTCACAGAACTCAGGGGTTCTGCAGGACAGTATCATCTTGTAAAGGAAAAACAGGGATAGTGGGGACAGTTCATCTTTCCTGACCCCCCTTGATGAGGGAGTCGACAGAGGCAGGGCTGGTGGGAGATGAGGACAGCAGAGACAGGGGCTCCATAATCCCAGATTTATCTGCTGGGATGGGGACTGCAGGGAGCAGGAGCACTGCTGGTTTATCTCCTTCACTGCAC
>NW_016690484.1:551785-566044 GCF_001604755.1 Lepidothrix coronata | reverse complement strand
GGAGATGGGGACAGCAGAGACAGGGGCTCCATAATCCCAGATTTACCTGCTGGGATGGGGACTGCAGGGAGCACAGCACTGCATCCCAGATTTACCTGCTGGGATGGGGACTGCAGGGAGCACAGCACTGCATCCCAGATATACCTGCTGGGGTGGGGCCAGCAGGGAGCACAGCACTGCATCCCTGATTTACCTGCTGGGGTGGGGCCAGCAGGGAGCAGGAGCACTGCTGGTTTATCTCCTTCACTGCACATCACTCCTCGTCTCTCCCAAGAGCCTCTGCCCAGACGTGCTGAATTTCCACCCTGGAGACCCTTTCCAGGGGCAGCCAGGCTCCCAAACGACCCTGGAGCTCGGGGAGGAGCTGTGATTGTCCTGGCCAGGCAGGATTCACAGCCAGCTGCACAACACCAGGCAAAGGGAGCTGTGAGAACCGAGGAGTTTTGGGAGGGGAAGGACTTTAAACACATTCCACCAGCTGGAGCAGAGGCAAAGTTGGAATCAAGACAGGTAGAGGCAAGACTAAATGGATGAAAACAGGCATTTTGGATATGATAGTGGTGTGGTTCTGGATGCAAACTGCTTTTGGTTTCACACTAAAGCCTACAAAGACAATTGCTCCACCTGGTCAGAGTAAGACCTGCCTGGATTTTAGGAAAGCATAAGGAACTCCTGCCATCTCCAGAAGCAAATAACTTGATTCCTGTTTAGAAAAATATGAGTCCTGCTGGATAAGTATGCAGTTGGTGAATATGACGTGGAATACATGGACTAAAAATGGACATGCACGAATGGTAAGTGGTGATACTGAGCTGTGTGCTGTGCTTTTCACCCCAGGAATGCACAATGTCACCCAAATCCTCCCTCAGAAGGAGCAATGCTGTAGTTAAAGTTCATAGCAAGTCACACTTTCAGTGACTAAACACTCAAAGTCAGTATTCTAAGTTAGGTTCATACTTATTCCTTTGGATTAAGTGTTTTGAGTACTAACTTTTTTCCCCCTCATGATTCCTAGAAAACAGCAGACTCTCCAGGATGAATACACTGCTCTGCCTTAAGGAAAACTACTGGGAATTACCTACATAACCCCAGCTCTTGGGCTTTCATTAACAATCATTCTGTCTCTGTAACAAGTGCTGGTGATAAATACAACTGAGAGTCACAGGCCAGCACTTGCTCCATGCCTGGAATGGGAAAGTTTGACACAAATTTCATCTGTCATTAATATGTACTTGGCACAGAGTTTAAACTTGTTATTTTTAAGTGATGTTCAGTGAAAAGTTAGGAATTTAACAAATTAAACACAACAATATTTACATGATGTTGTTGGGGCATTTTTGCTCAAGGCCATCTGAAACAGTGAAATTGGTGATTTTCAGTCAGAACTACCATGGATGCATTAAAGCCTGTTCTTAATTCACAGAACTATGTATTATTAAAAAAAAAATTAATTAGATTTTCATCTTGTAAACAAGAAATATGGAAATTACAGGACTCACAGCACTTGACTTTGTGTTCATCCAGTGGATCTATTAATTGGTGAGGGTGGAGATTTGCACACAGCAAAAGCTGCAACCAAAAAGGGACTGTGCCACTTGAAACATCCCAGGAGCTCACACTGGCAGAATTATTCAAATCACTGCCCAGAGTTACCCCAACTCATGATTCAGCTGAAGCATATTCAGCCAGGACAGCTCAAAGACAGCCTCAGGAGACACTACACTGTCAAACATCCCCGTGTCCCAAGCTCAGACTCCTTGGAAATCTCTTCTGTGAGCAGGTCAAGCAAACGGTTTTGCTCCATTTCCCTCAGCCAGGAAATGTCCCTCAGCCAGGTAGCACTGCAGCACTGATTTAAGAGTAAGAGATCCCACACAGGAGGCAGGACCCGCTGGACTATGGAGAAGCAGCTTTACACTCCTGGTTTTTATTCCCCTCAGGCCTGGCAAACAAGAGCTGCTTTAGCCCCCCTGCAACACTCCATCCCTGGAACAGCACGAAGGCTCCAAGCTTTCTGGGCAGCAGCAGGGCTGGCCTCTCCCTCACTTACTTTCTTCCTGGGAACAGAGGTGACAGAGGACAGAAATGCCTGGCTGCTCTCCCCCCTGGCACCTTGTTGCTCCTGGAGCACCTGAAGCCACAGCAGCAAAGTGGGAACAGCCCCGGGGGGAGGCAGTTTGGGAAACCTGCAGCTCCCAGGGAACGAACTGGGAAACCCAAAATCCCTTGCAGGGGTCAATTCAACAGGTTCAGACATTATTTCCTGCACCAAGTCTCCCTGTGTTTAACCTTCTGCTTAAGTCTCTGTGCTTGTCTTTGTACAGCAGCTCCCTCGACGTCAGCAGGTTTGATCTGCTTCCCAAATCCCAAACCTTCCAGGGAAACGGCAAAAGTACTGATCCTCAGAGCTGGCAAGTCAGAGATTTTCATAAACCATCCAAGGTGCAACAAAGAAAAGGCAAGGACGAGTGACAGACCTGCAGCGATCCTTCAGAAAATAGTCCTGTATACGTTGGATTTAATTAGGGTGTGGGAGCAGCAACTCCCATGGCCCAAGCAATATTGAAGCTTGCATTATAAACAGACCTTGCCTTGCAATATTCCACATGGATGAGGCACAGGACAAGGGAGCCAGACTTGGTTCAGTGGGGATCAAAATGGTTGCCATGGAAAGTGGCTGCGGAGAGCTCAATAAATTCTCCCAAAGCCCATATTTTCAATGGCCAACATCTGCAAATAAAACCGAGGGAAAAAACCCTCGGTGCAGAAACATCCCTTATGTGCTCTGCCATTCCTCCATAAACAGAAATAAATATCATTATTCATAGCTGCCACAGGTACCCTGAGTTTATTGAGTCCCCCCACTGAAGGACACACAAGCCATCAATGAAGGAATGCATGTAAAACATCCCTGATTATCAAACCATGTCACATTCCTTCTATTCGATGGCACTTATTGGACTGCAGATTCCATAATCCTTCCCTGAGTCCCTTCTGCATTTAATTCAGTTCAGCCTTAAGTAGTTAAAGAAACTGTTTTCAGTGGCAACTAATAACTACTGACCTACAGTGACACTGCCCTACAATGGGCTTGTCAGCCCTGAAAAACTTGTACCAAAGAAGCTGATTAGGACTTCAAGAGGTTTGTAGCAAGAATCAATGGCTGGTCTGTACTAATGCTGCGGCTGCAGCACAGAAATGATAAAAGTGGAACACCATTAGTTATGCCTCATTAAGCTCCACAGCCCTCCTAAAAAGAAATTTGTTTAGCCTGTCCAAAAATCTAATGCAGTTTTAAGCTCTCTGTGTCCAATTTCATGGTATCTCAAAAGCTTCAATAAGATAAAGGCCAAAGAACCAAGAACGGTACCAAAGCACCAACAGTAAAGTTAATTTTGAAGCCTGAGTTTTAATGGAAAGTGGGGTTTTTTTTGTTTTTTTTTTTTAATTCAAACTACTCAAGCCTTTTAAAGGATGAACACCACGTAGTGTGCTCTCAAAACATAAATAAATCACGGACCTTAATTAACTTAAAAAACCCGCTGTACGGCATCGTTTCGACAAACTTAAACGGCAACGTTCAAAACAAAGGAGGGGAAAAAACAAACGTTGGGAAGGCTGGCAGAGCCCCAATCCACCCTCCTGGGCAGGTCTCACAGAGCTGCCAACCCCTCCTGCCTTACCTCTGTGGTGCCTGCCGGAACAAGGGCGTGGGGCCTCGCCAGGACTCCTGCGGCCGAAGGTCTGGAGGGCAGAAACAAAATGGTAAAATAAGAAAGAGCAAGTGTAACAATTCAAGAGCCGTGCTCCACTCCTGGGTGTGCTTTCAAGGAGCCAAACAGAAAAGCTCAGGCTGGATATGCCACAAACACACTCCAAGCCATCAGCTCCTGCTGCCTATTTGGACAGAGCCCTGCTGGGAGCTGATAAAAGGCAACCTTTTCGGTTTCAGTACGCCCAACAGGCTTCAGGTGATAAGAATAATGAGCTGGAATTGCCAGGACTACTCTGGTGAGTGCTTGGACTCTTCACAGGTGTCTCCTACTGGATTGTTAGAGATGCATAACCTTGTCTGTTACCCTAACAATTTAATCTTCCAAGTACATTCATCACTCCATAAAAAACGCAGATACACCCCCCTGCTGCATCATCACCACGACACACCATGTTTGTCAGCCACAAATGTGTAATAGTCTAAATATTTAGGCTTTTGGCAGGTATGGGAAATTGGCCAGCTTCCCTTTGATTGGGCTAAGTTATTCCATAAAGGAAACCACAAGGATGACCAGGGCGTGGAATAAAGTGAACAGTTCCACTTTATTCATGTTTAAATAAAGTTATATTTAGGATACAAAACATAAAGGATTCAATAATATAAAACAGAAATGTATCATCATTAAAGATGGTAAAGGAGTTAACTTAGTCGATGATCGTATAACAATAAAAAAAAAAATCTATTAATGACCTCTGAGATAATGGAATCAGACTGAATTAAGCCTTTTTTGGGTAAAAAAACTTGGCCGGAGCCCCGGCGCTGCAGCACGGGAGACCACCCACTTCTCCATTGTCCCCTCCACCCAAACCAGCTCTTTACAAAGCCGAGGCAGGGCCGGCACTGCTCCGGCAGGACACGCAATTAAACGGTTGCTGTCCCTCTAAATAACCTGGTCAGCAAACAGGATAAAAGCAGCAGCCCCTCAATGGCGCCCGGGCAGCCCCGGCGCCCCGAGCGGGCGGCAATCAAAGGCTGCAGCTCCACTGACACCTTTCATGGCTTTCAATGGCCTTCGAGTGGGACCTCGTTCCAACAGCTGCTTCCAGCAGCTGGAGCACGGCCACGCCGGGACACGGACACCCCGGCACGCTGCCAAGGGCTGAGGGCGCGGAAGCCTGGCGAGAATTCCACAGGGAAGGAGGGAAAAATGAAATAAATCAATCTGTGCCTGTCTCCCAGCTCTGTCCCAGGCAGGAACCTCTCTCTGGGTGTGCAGGGCAGGGCGTGAGCAGCCCCCAGCAAGGAGAACACGGGGATAAATCCCCATCCCCGGCGGCTCCGCTCTTCCTGCTGGAGCAAAGCCAGTCCAGCCCACAGTTCTTTATCTGTACTTCATACAGAGTTGTTTATTAAACATTACATCTGTACACACAACTACATCAGCCAATAAATAAACCTCTCTCTGTACACACACACTGTTACCCACCCATGCTCTCAGCAGGTACAGTCGGTTATTTCCCACCCAATTTCCAACCAAACCAGCCCAAAGCACGCCCAGGACTGAAGATGGATGTGTGGCACTTTCCCCCTGGTCAGGCCTTTCCAGGGCCAAACAGGCTGTGCCCGCACAACGCCATGTTTGCTTTGGAATACAAGGGGAGGGCAGCACAGGAGAACCCACAGTGCTGCTCTGGGGGAAACGAGCAATTAACACACCGGGTTCAACCAGAGCTTTGAAAAAAACCTACAAAGACAAAACTGCTAAAAAACACATAAAATTTTAAGTTTGGGACACCCCAAGAGCGTCACCACTTTCAACCAAAAACACCCTAAGATGACTGTTTCTAATAATTCCCAAGTTTCACAGCCAGCAGCGCCCCAGAAACACAGCAGAGCTGAGCTCTGCTCATCATGTTTCCAGACCCTTCCTTTCCATGTCAACAAGAAAGGACCCAGCTCTCCTGCTGCAACCACACCTCTCTGCAGCTCTAGGGAACAGTTTAAGAAAGAGTTTAATGAAATCATCATAAAGACATTTAAATCCACTTTATTACTATTCATTTGTACGGCTGGCAGAACGATCTTGGAGGGAAAGAGCTTGGAGCAGTGAATTGCACTTCAAAAAGACACCAAATGGGAGAAGAAATGACAATTAATATTTTCTTTAGGCTGCAAAACTTAGGCGCTTCCTGAGCTATAAGGCCAAAGAAACTGCCTTCTCTAGTAGCTCCTCAAGCAACAATTTATCTAATCAGGGTGGCAATCAAAGGCAAGATTTTGTGTTTACTGATTGCACTAATCAAGATCACTTTTCAAACGCAGCTAATTGACAAGTTTACCGACTGCGACGAAAGTCATAAATCAGATGTCCTGCGCTGCAGAAACCAGACCTGCCATTCCCAGAGCGCTGCCACCCCGCACTTGACTCCCCAAGTTATCAGCACAGACAATTATTCATCAGCTGAAAATTGGCACATCCGAGTGAAATCAGGGAGCACCGGCGAGGAACACCCCCAGCCGGCTCTCAAGGGAGAGGTGGCACTCGGCCCGACTGCATCGCCCTTCGGGGGCTGATTGTGCTGCAGCCTACACAGGGGCACACCAGAGAGCAAATGGAAAGTTGCTCTGCGTTGATCCCACAAAATGTGGGAGTTTTAACCACGTCAGCTGAGGTTTTTCAGGAACGTGTGGGTTCCAGGCGCTTCCCAGTCCAACTGTGCCACACCGGACAGTGGTTCTCTCACACAGCTGGGGTAGGGCCCATTCCCAAACACATCCCTCAGTGTGAACACCCAAAAGGCTGATCCCAGCAGGAATGCCAGGCTATGACACCTGGAGGCGACCTCTAACAAGGGTTTAAGGAATTGTAGAAGAGCAGTTGAGACACGTGTGCTTCAATCCTCAGGTGGGCCGGGGCCTGACCCACCAGCCAGGCTCCAGGATGTGTTTTGGGAAGTCCTTCTAGGGAGCAAGAACATCCCTCACGCTGTCTGCATCCATCCTACTGATGGGCACGAGCTGCCCTCACAGCTCTGTTAAACAAGGAGGCACTGAAAGGAAGACCATCTCCAAACCCAGAGTCAAGCGCTGCCGTAATTAGTCGTTGAGACTTCACGCAGCAGTCAGTGTAAATTAGAAGTTAATTAGAGTTTAAGACTAATCTCCTAGGACAGCTCGGTGTTGTCAGAAGAGGAGGAGAAGCACAAGCCCGTGAAGTGCCAAGGAACACATTTGCAGCGTGCTGCACTGCCCTCTCCCACGGAAACACAGCGCCAGGAACTGGCTCCGGACAGCGGCGGCTGGATGAGAGCTCTGTGAGCACCTCCTTGGCAGGATCAGCTCCAGGGACAGGAGACAGAGGGAGCAGCTTTCCCACAGAGTGCCAAGACTTGACAGGAACAGCAGTACAGGAACCGCTGGGCTCCTGAAAACTTTCTCCCCAAAGCCACACAAACTTTCTGATTTTGGAAGATGAATGTGAAAAGGTGATGCCTGTCTGGTGGTTCTGCCTTCTCGTGTTTCTTGTTTGTTTAAAAAAAAAGGAAAAAAAAGGTTTTCCTTTAACCCAAGTTAATCCCTCCAGGCTCATATTCAATCCACCTCTCTACTTAAACCAATCTGGTTCCTTGCACAAGAAATCAGCACTCACCACTCAACTTCCCTTCCTCTGCTCTGGGACTGGACACTGAGTTTCGGTCAGTGGCCACTGATATTATTTATTTGCTGTCTGATATTCAGCAAAGATGCCAGCAAGATACAGAGAGGGTGACAGCTTCACTGGGCAGCAACCAGTCTAGATGGGACAAAACTCTGGAGCTCAAACTTCATCTGTGTCAGCTCTTCAGATGCCCAACACTTGCAGAATTCAATACTGCAGGATTTCACACCTCCTTAGGCAGTTGAACCAAGTGTCCTCCTGTCTCAATCCCACCTGAGCACAGGTGAAGAGGCAGAACTCCTGACCAGGACCCTTTTTCAAGAGCACAAGCACTTCCTTCCCGGGGTGAAGAACTCCATTTTGGGTCACACAGGATTTCCTGGTGATGCTGAGATTCCACCACAGATGGAATATGTTCCAAGTAACAGGCACCAGGAACCCTTGGTATGGGTGGGTTTTACAGTGCTACTTTTGCTATTCCATTTGAATCCAGAGCACAGGATTCCAACTGGGATCCCACTTGCAGGCACTCTGCTCCATTTCAGCACATTTCCCTACAGCAATCCCATAAAGGAGGAGCAACAGAGAGGAGCAACACGAGCAGGTGCCTGGACCCACTCATTGCTTGTGCTGGTGCCACAGAGCAGCCCAAACCCAAGCTCTGAAATGCAGCAAGCACTTACTTGACAACAGCTTGGGGATCTGCTGCTGCCCCCCCAGCAGGGGCCTGGCGTAGGGGGTCCCGTAGGCTCCGATGGGCACGGCGTTGGGATACATCCCTGGCATCCCTCTGTCCCTCAGCATCGTGTGCCTGCGCCGAGCGAGGAGAGGAGAGGAGAAAGATCAGGGTGTTGTGGTGAATTCCATCTTGCAGCACAGCTGCCACCTGGCCCATCCACAGCCCCAGCCCTCTGCAGCGTGCCAGCACGAGGCAGGGATGTGCTCGTGGATCAGGGCCCAGGCACATCCCCACACACGTCCGTGCCCTGGGAGCTGCTCCCGGGGAAGTGCTCACATTTTCAATAACACAGCTGGACCTTTCTTGGTGACTGTGGCAAGGAAGGACAGAAGAGGGTTCACAAGTCCAGCCCCAGAACAACTCTGCTTCCCAGCACACGAGTGCAGGGAAAGGTGGTGCCTTTTCTTTTTCCAGTTCCTCCAGATCCCTAAGATAATAAAAGTATTTTCTCTTCCTAAAGAGACACTTCAGACTTCAATTTTATTTGCTAGAATTAGTGTCCTTTAAAACATTCTCTTCTCTGGCTCTGATAAATGCATGGCTCCTTGCACTCCCCAGTGTGGAAAGGCACTTAACTTTAATTTTTATGTGATACACAACCCCAGCTTGTTCTCCCATTCTCACACTACACTGCAGCACCTGCAAGTCACTTGGATTTCTGGACAACTAACAAAAACTGACTGTGGCAGTGCCTGGCAAAGGGACAATCAAACAGATTGTACGGTGCAGCACCAGGTTTTTACAGCTTTTTCATTTCTAAAAGCATAAAAGACACTCCTGTCTTCATTAACAGTCTTAATTATCACTCGCGTGCAATATTCCCATTGTACCTTCTGTACTTCAAGCAAGTATCCACCAAACGAGTTTTAAAAAAGCCAAAACAGCAGGAAAGCGAAGTTAGAAACATTTAGGAGGAAAAAAATAACATCAAGAAGCAAGTAAGGCAAAATCACTGTAATGATCTGTTTGCAGAACACTGATTTTAAATATCGGACGCCGAAGTTTGGAACACCAACATCCAAGACAGTCCATGCCCACCCTCTTTGTTTTTCATTAAGAAGCAGAACAGAAGGGTTGCCACCCCAGCAGGGCAGCCAGTCCCCCCAGCAGACTCACCCCAAGGTTCTGAAGGCCGACTGGTCCAAGTGCACTGGTTTCCTGTCTCGGTTGAAGCCCAGCTGTGGCCTCCAAGGCCTGCCATCATTGTTGGTTTTTTCCCAGTCTCCCGGCTTCAGCACCGGAGCAGGTTTCCTTAGGGATAAAAACAGTGCCATAAATATTTATCAGAGCCAGCACTCGGATGAATAAATCACACCGGGATTGTTTGAAAGCCGAGAGCTGACACTTACTTTGCCCCAGGTAACACCGTAGCCTTGAAAACAAAGTCTTCAGCAAACTGTGGATCTTTGAAGGAGATGCTAGGAGAAAATATTTGAGGATTAGGTTCACTTCATAATGAAGCCAAAGTGAAAAGCAACCACTGCTTTATCAACAGTGATGCACACAACAGGAAAGAGCCATGAACCCAGGACTTAAACTGCAGAGGGAATTTCTTGCATATGGATATGTTGGACTGGGATGTCTCCATTATTTTCCAGAGGGTGACCTTTTTTTTCTCCCCTGTTCCAAAAAGGAAGTTCCATGCCCAGAAACCATTCAGACCCACGTATGGGAAGGAAAGGCTGTTCTGCAGACCCCTGAGCAGCCAAAGCACTGGCTGTGCCTGCTGGAGCTCAAAGGCTCCCACAGGCAGGGGACCAGGGGTACTTGGCTACAAGTGGGATTTCCCAGAGCGGGGATTTTTATCCTGAAAGGCAGCTCCAAGCAGCTCCCGTGGAGGGATGCATCCCTATTTTCAGTGACACCTCACAGACCCTGAGCTTTGGGCTGTCTAGTACCAGACAAACTAAATAGCAATAGAGCAAAAATTGCCTGAAAGCTTCATTTCTACTGGTACAACACATTACAGAGCACTGGGTTTGCAATGCCCATCTCCTGGTGTAGTATCCAGCTCTCAGGTAGGTCCCACCAGGGACACATTTGGAGCACAAGACACCAACCTGTTCTCTCAGTACCTACCATCTGACACAGAAGAATGCCTGGGGTGCCAAGAAAGCTAAAAGCAAATGGCTGAGTAGAATAATCTCGCTCTTCCAGCTGAGATATATCTGCTTTTCGACACCAGGAATGAATGAGACTCCAAGGAAAGTGAATAATGGCCCCTTGGAAAATTCAGCCTCAGTCACAGGAGCTGAAGAGCAGAACCCTGACTGCTCATACCATCTCCAGGGACAGGAAGAAAAATCCTTGCGACAGAGAGATGGAGAGAAGTGCAGAACAACTCAGAGCCCCTGACAGTGGCAGATGGAAAGCCAAAACCTTTCTTTAACTCATTACTCACAGTAACTACATCCCCATTTAGAACATCCTTCCCACAGCATCCTGACAAGCCACAACTCAGCATTTCTTCCTGCCTGTTCTAGTTGAACCAAGTTGGGCCTCTTTGAAGGAAAAAATTACACAGACAGATCACAGGTGATTTTCAGTGTCTCAGGCACCTTATGTGGCTCAAGAAGTGAAAGGTTACAGGCCCGAGCCTTGCAAATCCAACAAGAAAACACCACAATAAAGTGAGTTTTGGTTGCTGTGTGTTGTACCCCACTGCATTAAACCCAGAGGTCACTGACCTGACTGCAGAGTTTTGGGTGAGATCCCGCAGCATCGGAACAGGAGACTCCACCACCCTGGGCAGGAGAAAAACCTCTGTCAAAACATCAGGTAACACATTTCTCACCACTTGCTGCTCTTCCCCTGGTGCTCTGTCAACTCAGCCTGTGACACCTAACAGGGATTTGAAAATTAACTTGCCTTTCCCCTAAATCCAGCACTTCTATAAGGACTGGACTGACCAGATCCTTATTTCTCAATGCCACAAGAGTTTTCTTTTTCCTGTTCCTCCCAAGAACAGCTCTGACTTGCTCATGTTCCTCACCAGCCATGACAAGAATGGAGAAATGCCCATTAGTGTGGCCTGGGATCCATTATCTGTGCAACAAAGCCAGTGTTTGTGCATTTAATGCAAACGAGCTACTGAACACCTGCTTATGTCTCCGAGCACAGTTAGAGAAATGAAAGGTGAGGATTACTCTGATCATTTCTCTGACTAAATGCATTCTCTAGGAAACAAAAAATATGAGCATTCTTCGCATGTGTAGCTGGGAACAGTCCTGAATCCAGTGCTACAGGACAAATGGACAAAGGTAAAATATATCTTAGATACCACTATCTGGATTTTTCTCTAATGCAATGCAGGTTAGCATATAAAAAGCAGAGTTTGGGTTTTTTAGGCAATGTGCACTAAAGGGAAGTCACATCAGCCCACATTCATATTCATACAAAAGCAGAGAGGCCAAACCAACACAACCTTACTGAACAAGGCCCCTGAGCACTACGACTTCTGCTACCCAGGCCTTGTTTACCTAATAAAGCAACTACTAAATCCATAAAAATCAGCCTTCCATAGGTGAAATCACAGACAAAACCAGATTCACCAGCAACTACACACATCAGGGCACTTCAAAGATTTCTGAGGCTGGTCTAAAAGCCAAGTTCTGAGGCTAAGAAAAGCAGGATTGTGGGATGAAATTTTCCCTTGGTTGGGATTTTCCATGTGCTGGAGGTGACACACACCCGCTCTGAACCCTCAGGCCACGAGTGCTGAGCCTCAGAACCTACACACACAGCCTTGCTGGGAGCTTTAAGCTTCTTGTGGGCACAAAGATACTTCTAAGTGAAGGGAAGGTCCCTGGGCACCAAGAACCCAGCCCAGGCCACACTCACTGGTCCGGGAGGACGGCGTTGTCGTTCAGGGTCAGCTTCCCCTGGATCCCGTGGCACAGCTCCGGGGGGATGTCCACTGCCTGGGGAGGGCAGAGCTGCTCAGCTGGAGCACTTGATCAGACCTTCAACCTCCCCACTCCCACAGGCCCTCGAGGACAAGCACAACCCACCTCTGTGGTTTTGGTCTTGTACTGTTCCACGATGAAGTCACAGAGCGGGTGGTGCTTCCCAACAAAGAGAACGTCACCACCAAGGCTGTTCCTTCTGCCTGGAAAGGTCAAGGGAGTGGGATAAGAGTTCAGAGCAAAGAGGGAAGGAAGGAACACGGTAGACCTGCAATGCTGTCCTGGTGACACCTTCACAAAAGCCAAGCTTCACTGTGACTGGGGAGAAAGCTTTGAACATTTCTGGAGAGTGTAGGAAGGACAGTCTCTGCCCAGAGCAGGATGGCTCTGGTCACAGGGGCAGCTGGCAGACAGTAAAACAGCAGGAATCTCGTGTTCAGTGGGAGGAAAGTTGAATTTAATGCAGAGTAACACTGCAGATCCAGATGGGCCGGGTAAAAATCCCAACCCAAAATCCCCCAGGCCCCACACGCCTCCCACAGCTCACCCACCAGAAAATGGAGAAACAAACACCTCCGTTTGCCTCTTTAAGCCACAAAAACAAACCCAGCAGGATCACTCTAATTACCAGCAGAGCCCATGAAGAAGAGTCTGCCATAACTCAACCCAACCAAACACCTGTCACACCTTGTTCACTTAGGGCGCAACACCCAAGAGGCAACAAAATATCCCAATTCTTTAACAAAATACCCCAACTCTTACTCTCTTCGGGGGTGAGGTCAGGGTACACTTCCTCCAGGGCAGCTCTGAGGCGTCGCTCGTCCACAAAGGGCAATAATGCGACACCTGCAAAACCAAAACACTCTTTTTTCACACCTGTCGAGAAAACCCAAAACAACCCCCAAAAAAAAGCCAGACTAGGATGGAAAGCTCTGATAGATTTCCTCAGCCAAGAAAGGGTTTCCTTCCACCACAAAAATCAAAAAGCCCTGGGAAATTTACTACGAAAATTCTTCAAATTTTTCGCTTCTGTCGCTCTGATTATTGGTGGGAATCTGGAGTAATCACTTTAATTTTGTTTATTTCCCTTGCCATGAACACCAGAGCTTTTCCTGGCCAAGGTGACAGGAGAGGCTTCCCAAAAAGCTGATATTGAGAGTTTCCTGCCTGCACCAGTTCAGTGGTTTGCCATCTCTTTAAGGCACAACATTCACAGGGACTCTGAACTCCCACTGTGAATTCCCAATTTAAAACTTGGTCTGCCTGAAACACTTTTGCTTCAGAAGTCAGATCTTTACGTGGCTTCATTAAAACAAACACTGTTGTCCTAGAACTGAAGGAAAGGACAACCCAAAACTTCACCTGCAGTGAAATTACTCACAGTGTAACCACCCACAGAATTTGGCAGACCCTGAAAATTAATATTCTCTAAGGAAAGAAAAAGCTGCATAAATACTGTAGCTCTTTTTTCATTCTTTGTATGCTCCCAAATATTTCTATATTCCCCAAAGCATTTTTGGCACAGTACTAATGAGCCACTGATTGAGCAGAACAAGATCCATTAATTAAATGCAAAGGAGACAAAAGACAATTACACAGGGAGGCTGATAAAAACAGAAGAATGATTAATCTAGTTCAGGAAAAATTAACAAATCTGGAATGGCTGCTGAAATGACTAATAATCATTGCCAATCCAAAATCAGTTACTGAACCATAATTTGTTCTTCGTAGTGATTTCTTTTCAAAAATACACCTGCTGGAAAACACTTGTCCCCACACCAAGTAACACAAGGTACCTGTGTGACTTACTAAGATAATTTCCCAGTTCCTTCCTATTCTTACAGATTCTTTAAAAAAAAAAAAAAAAAGGAAAAAAAGAAGTTGAAATTTCACCTTGCCAAGCGTATTTCTTCCCATTTAAATCAATAGCAAAATCTTCAGGGTAGAAGTCAATGATGCTTGATTCCTGTCATTGAGAAAATAAAATAAAAATTACCCTCAGAGCCAATTCTGACACGGGTTCAGAGTGTCACGTGGTACCAAACACAGCGCTAAGGGGGATGTAGAGATCTGTGACTAATAAAAATACCTTTCAACAAATGCCATTTAAGCATCAACTGTGGTTGGGCACGTCCATTACTCAGAGATTCAAAACGAGAAATTAAGCAGGAGAGAAAAATTGCAGGTGATCTGCTGGATTAAGCTTTGCAAGGCTGCTGTAAGGACCTAAACAACCTGAAGT
>NW_016690484.1:440065-547365 GCF_001604755.1 Lepidothrix coronata | reverse complement strand
AAAGCTGCCCACGTGAAGGTAACTGATTAAACAGCTGGAGAATTCCAGCCTGGAACGGCGGAGGGGTTAAACAGCTGGAGAATTCCAGCCTGGAACGGCGGAGGGGTTAAACAGCTGGAGAATTCCAGCCTGGAACGGTGGATGGGTTAAACAGCTGGAGAATTCCAGCCTGGAACAGAGTATTCTGCTCACATAATCAGGGCTGAGCAGGGAATGTCTCGGATGGGTTAAACAGCTGGAGAATTCCAGCCTGGGATGGTGGATGGGTTAAACAGCTGGAGAATTCCAGCCTGGAACAGAGTATTCTGCTCACATAATCAGGGCTGAGCAGGGAATGTCTCGGATGGGTTAAACAGCTGGAGAATTCCAGCCTGGGATGGTGGATGGGTTAAACAGCTGGAGAATTCCAGCCTGGGACGGTGGATGGGTTAAACAGCTGGAGAATTATGGTGTGGAACAGTGGATGGGTTAAACAGCTGGAGAATTCCAGCCTGGAACAGTGGATGGGTTAAACAGCTGGAGAATTCCAGCCTGGAATGGCGCATTCCACTCACATAATCAGGGCTGAGCAGGGAATGTCTCGGATGGGTTAAACAGCTGGAGAATTCCAGTGTGGAACAGCAGAGGGGTTAAACAGCTGGAGAATTCCAGCCTGGAATGGTGGATGGGTTAAACAGCTGGAGAATTCCGGCCTGGAATGGTGGATGGGTTAAACAGCTGGAGAATTCCGGCCTGGAACGGCGCATTCCACTCACATAATCAGGGCTGAGCAGGGAATGTCTCGCCAATCTAGCCTGGGTCTCAGAGGGAGCGTGGCTGGGAGGCTGCAAACCTGCACGCATACTAATCTGGGCACTCAGAGTGAACAGCCACAGCTCACCCATCTCCCTGGAATTTGCTGGATATTCCAGCCCTCCACATTAATTACCGGTGGATAAAGAGATCATAGCCAAGCATCCGAAGGCACTGCTGCACTGAGCTAAATGGCATTAATTAGGCTGCATCTATTTCAGCAATTTGCTAACAAAGTGCTACAAAAAAATGGCTTCACCTGATATTATCCTCTGGCTCAGGTTCACTGTCACTGTCCTCAGCTTTCCGCTTAATTCCTCCTCCTCCCAGGGCCGGGCTGCCATCAGGAGTCAGGCTGGTATTTGGAGATGCTGAAGTTGTCTGGGGTCAGAGTTATTACAGATAAATAGGGGGAAGGGGGGGGAGGAGGATTTATTAGGCATTTTAAATTCAAGTTACAATTAACAGCTCTGCAATAATCACACGTGTTATTTTCAGTTCCAGAAAAACTCCAGGCAAAGGCTGCACAACCCTGAACCCGGTAAGCCAAGGAGCAAATGGAAAGAAGAACACACCTCTATTAAAAAGGCAGGCATTGATTTCACACAGGCAGAAATGCCACTGGACTGGAGAAAGAAAAGGAAGCAATAAACAAGACAGCAGAAATTGGTAAAACATGCATGCCATTCTGGATATATTCCAATTTTGGAACACCCCTGTTTGCTCTAGTCCTGCAGCTTCTGTTACAGCTTCATTTTGCAGCACCAGTGAAAAACACACACGAGAAAAAAAAAAACGGTGCTTCTAATTCAGAACTGTCAGAAATGCTGCGTTTCTTCACAGCTGGTCTTTTAAACTCCTCTCAGATTTATCCATTTTAATATTACGGAGTCAAAAAGAAACGCCTCCTGTTCCACAAAGGAACTAATGTGCTTAACTCGGGTGCAAAAGTTTCAAGATTAAAAGGGAAGAACAGCAGAAATTGTACTTTGAAAAAGCATATTGTACTTAGACTTCAGAGGCAGAACCCACACCTCTACGATGAAAAGGACCTTTAATTTTTTTCACTGTTTGGATGAAGATTTACACCCAGAAAGAAAATATCTGTCATAACTGTTATTTCAAGATAACAATCAAGACTTCTAACAGAGCACTCAACTTACTTCCAGTTTTCCCTCACTAACGCCTTTCCCAAAATTTCATCCAAAGTTTCTCCTTTCCACAAAAAACGGTTATTAAAAGCCACTTCCTTGAAAAAGAACATTTTTGGTGCCTGCTTTTCAAGAAAGCTCAGTGGGGTAGAGAAAAAAAGGTGTCCAGAGTGCCACGGGAGGTGATTATTTCCCTTCTCTGTGCCAGTACCTCTGAACATCTACTCACAGAGTTGTGCCTCTCGTGCATCCTCATCTCAAAGGCAGCTTGCCTGGGGTTACAGATTGCCTGAGGGCTGGATCGATTGCCCAGGGCTTGAGGGGAGAACTGCCCACCAAGAATGAAAGCAGGCTGATCCCTCTGAAAGATAAACACAGATGAGCCCTGTTTAATGATCTTCACCAGGCACAACACTTCCGAGTTATAATTTATTAAGCTCTTTCACAAAACTGCCAAAACCCCCCTGCATTTGGTGCCTGTGTTCTTTCCACGTGGGCCAAAAGGCAGTTTTTTGGGGGCTTGGTCTGACTTCCTGGGAGTAACACATCCCTTGTAACAACAGTGAAAAACCTCTGCCACTCTTAACAGGGACAGTCAGAAAAATCATCATTTAAAAAATGAACACAAGGTCTGGAGAGCACTCAGGGAAAACACATGCCCTGACAGTTTTGGAAGCTCCACTTCCTTGGAATGCCCCGTCCAAGAACAGAGCTATGTGGAAATGAAAGTACAAGGCCCGTTTTTAAAATATCACAATATCCTGGGAATATAAGAAAATTCGCCCCAGTAACAGAATTTTAAATTTTTTAACTTTCAAACGGCTTACACACAGGCCAGGAAACACCTGCAGTTCCAACCACCACACCTGCCAAAACCTGAAGTGTCTGGTTTAATTCTTGCTAGTTTTTGCATCGGGTAAGGAATTCGCTTACCTTCAATCTTTTCCTTTTTTCTTTCTGTCGTCTTTTAAAGTTATCCTAGATGAAGAATAAAGGGAAATAAAGTCAGTCAAACATACAGATTTCTTGGGAAATTATTTCATTACAATCCTCAACCGACCAAAACCGTGAGGTTTTTAGGGAATGTTCTGAACAAGACATGGGACAATTCTTCCCTCTGTAAATCCAACAGAAAGGGGATGGAATTTTCTACTCTACCCTGAAAATCTACGGGGGAGAAAAAAAGCAGCTGGGTATTCAAAGCCCCACAATTTTGGTAGTGGCTTAAATGATGAACTGAGTTTAGCTGTAGCCTCAGTTCAGGCTGCCAGCAGTGCCAAAGGACACAAGCTCGGTGCCCAGACTGGAGAGCTGCCAAAAAAACACAGGAGAGACACTAATCTCCTAGAAACAGGAAAAGAAGAGACTCGAGGAAAGATATTTCTTATTCTATGATTCTCAGGCCTGAGAGCTGAACATCAAATTGGCATTTCCACTTCCAGGAGAGGTGCAGGCTGGGGCAACAATATGCCAAACATTTTGCCAACACTGGCACAGTGATTTCAACTCCAAGTGCCTTCTTTCCAGTCAAAAATTACCGAGAATCATAGAATAACAAACCACAAAATTTGTCTTTTTATTTCCTTATTCTCTTAAAGGAGGCTCCTGGGCTAACAGTAACGCACATGATTAAAACCAAACTCCGAGAATGTAATAACAACAAAAAAAATTACATCGTCGTCTTTTCTCTTTTTGAAAATACTGTCCTCAACTTCTCCCACCGCCAGCATGATCATCTGGACCCGCTGCAGGTTGACAAACCCGCTCTCTGTGAGGTACCCCTGCAGGTTAGAGAACAGCAGAGTTGAAAAACAAGCCTGTTGTGCAGCAAACCCCCGGATGTTTTCGAAGGAAAAGCTCTCACCCCGGTTTTGTGCACCACGTTTTTATAGATGTTCACCAAGCGATCGATTGCTCCCTCCCTAAACACAAACCAAAGGGTTAAATAACTCCTGTTATTGAGAAACACAGGGAGTATTCCTGCAGGAAAAGAAAACGTGTCCTCATCTACCTGATCTCCAGAGATGGCAGGTGAGGCAGAAAGTCATTTCCCACGAAGAAGCACATGAAGACCCAGTCATCGACACTTCTTTCGAAATCAAACGTGAAAGGCAGGCTGGCCATAGTGAGTTCCCTCTCCAAATACTGCAACACGTGGAAAAGGACATTGGGAAAGGCTGCATGGAGTTTAAAATGTTAGTTACACAAAGCAGCTGGAGCAGCTGCTCCACCTCACCTCCCTCAGGACACACAGGCGGATGAAGATGAACTCCTGCTCCGCCACGGGAAGGGTGTCGGCAAACTGGTCGTGCTGAAACCAAAGGAGAGCCACGTCACACCCCGGCTCTCCTTAGAGCTTCTCCAGCTCCATTTCCAAGGAGTCAAGAAGGCTACAAGAACAGGCTCCCAAGCCCTCGTGCCGAGCATGCATTTTGCTGCTTTGCTGTCTGAAGTTACTGATCATTTGTTCTCAGCAGCGATAAAAAAACCCCAAACCCAAAATACCACAAGTGAGGATATCAGCTTTGGCATAATACTCTTGTACTGCACAAGTACAACTTTCACCTCTGAGAGGTCAGTCAGGTATTTTCAACAACAACTTGCATCATGCTTCAGTCAAAACCAACAACAAGAACTATTTATTTGAGGATCTCATTATACACAAGCTTATAGATTAAAAAAAAAAATCTAGAAATAGCAAAATTCTTACCTTTCCTTGTTTTTCTCTGGGCAAACCTTGGCAATCCTTAACCTCATGACCCATCTGGTTACAGAGAGCACACGGCTTGGGTTTATTTGGTTTGAACTCCTCCCTAATTATAGTGAAGTTTGGTTCGTGTGTAGCTAAGCCAAGCATAATCAGATCAGCTACCAATCAAGAAAAGAGTAAAATATGATGAGAGATAAACAGTATTAAGCTTTAAAAGAAAAAAAAAAATACAACTTCAGAAGCAAAGCAGATTCTGCTTTCAGCAAGTGTGAACACACCAATGTGCTTCACCCACAAACCACCCCCTCAGGACAACCCCAGGGAGCTGTGGGCAGGGCTGGACCCTTCCCCATCCATTACACACAGCTTTCCACAACTGACAAATCCACCGGATTATTTACACGTTCCCAAGTGAGACACAGTCCAATTCAATCCCAGAACAGCACAAGGAAGCTTAACAGGACACATTTCTAGCAAGAGAGAACTCACCATCAGCCCCACACAGACAGTGGTGAGTGTTTGGGTCATGATTTGGTTGAGCTGTACAAAAGAAAATTACATTTAGTCAAAATCACGTAAAATAAACTCTTATTAGCCATGCCTTAATTTAAAACAAAAGGTCCACATTTATTTGAATTTTACCTCTCTGTCTCCTAATGTAATCCATGATTTTATGTTCCCCTTCACCAGGAGCACTGGCATCCGACAAAATAACCTGCAACACATTCCACTTGTGTCAATAATTAATGCTGCCACAGTAAAAATCAACAACTTACGCAGTTCATACACTGAATACAGAACCTGACTTATGAACACTTGAAATTCTAATCTGCAGTTTCAACTATTTCAAAATGAAATTATTTAAGAGCCTGGAACCAATGAACCTTCATTTTCCCCCTCCAATTCCAAGATGAAGGGGATGTATTGATTCAAACCCCACTGAAGTGATCAGGCCATATTTTTGTTTCCTGATAAATTACTAGGGCAATGGAACAGGCACTAGAGGACTCACGGATTAAGCACACACGTGTCTGCTTCCCTTTGGATCTTCCCAACTCATCGATGCCCCGAAACATGATCACAGCAGACCCCTCCTCACCCCGGCGTCAATTCTTAGCACAAGCATTTATTAAGCACTAGCTTAATAAAGCATTAGCATTTATAAAAACCCAGGTCTGATGGAGGGAATCAAGCAGAGCCAACTGCCCTCTAATTAGGCCACTTGAACAGTCAACTCATGGCAAATAGCACAGGCAGCTGCATTAACTGAATCCTCTGCCCCCTCGTACAGAGCAAACACAGGACTGTCAGAAACTGGGACTGGAGTGCTTGAGGAGAGGAAGAGAGAATTTCCAAGTCCAGAAAGGCAAGCAAGCTGACATGTATTACTGTCATTGCCTGCCATCCATCATTAGAGCGACAGAGAAAATGCAGCCCACTGAGGGAGCAATTAGAAAAAAGAAACAGTGCAAAAATTACATCTACAGTGTATCTTGACGCTTCCCCCAAAAGAAGCAAAAGTATTCCTAAAGCCCTGCCTCCCATTATGTCAAATTGTGGCTTCTACTGGCAAACCTCCTCTTTGCTCTTCAGTGAAATCAAAGCAAATGGTGCTGGGGGATGGAGTTATCAGGAGGAAATGGTCTCTGAAGTCACAGCAGGACGTGCCAGTCGGCCCATTATTAATAAAAGCACAGAGCCAGGCCAAGAGATAAATCTGCTAAATTTCTGCTCTTCAATCAGATCCCAGCCCAGCCCAAACACCTCCTTCATTTCTCTCAAGTAGGAAGCTGGGAACTCACGGTGAGGTTCTTCCAGCCCGGGTCGCTGTTGAGGCGGTCGGCGATGTAATAGCGCAGGCATTTCGCCAGATTGTCCATGAACTCCGTCCCCTGGAAGGGGTGGGAAGGAAATAAATGAAACCTTCACTCAGACACTGGCAATTGCTGGGTGAAGTGCCAGGTCACTCACCGGGGTAATGCAGTTGCTGTCAAATCTCTCCTTCACTTCTTCTGGAGGGAGAAAGCCACCTGGAGCAGCAGAAACAGGGAGCAGAGTCAGATCAGCGTGGACCATTTAAAACACTTCTGCATGATAAAACCCCACATGGCTCCCCAGGTAACAATTAACTCACTGAAATCAGTTTCTTAAAAAAAAAAAAAAACCAACACCCACGAACCAAAATTAAACCAGCTCTTACCATAATATCTCCAAGTCTGAGGTGTCAGTACATCTACAAACGTGACTTCAGCAAACACTGCTACACATTCCCCTTTCACTCCAGCCATGTCACCATCACCCTCAGAAAGTTGCTCTGACTTTTGTTTCCTCACTGAATTTAGAGTTTCCACTGTCAAGTAACTACCCTTGCTCGCAGCTCATTATCCCTGTGTAGGAGTATTTCCATCTGATCCCTGCTTTTAAGCCTCAACACTCCTTGCATCGAGCCCTACAAATGTGTACTTCCTTCCATAAGGGTTTTAGTTGCTTCCTCACTACATTTATCCCTGCTCTTCTGTTCAATTTATTTTCAAAAGGAATTAAGAGCACTCAACACAAATTCATTTCAGGCAGGAGACAGAAGAAGAAAAAAAAGTGACATTTTGTTTTATCTTAGTTCTTAACTTTGGAGAACACTGATCCAGCCTTCTGCAGGCTTGTTATCCCCTCCTCCTCCCAGCAATGCATACACATCCCTTCTCTAAACCTTACTGAATCTTTCAAAACAAGGTGATTCTCATCAGAAAACCTCCAACACGGTCACTGGTTCACCTTTGGCCAGAATTTCTTGTCTTATTTTCTGCTTCTCTTCAGCAGCCTCCATGCCCTCCTTCGACGCTCTGAATCTCCTTGACCGCTGTTGGTTCATCTTGGCACGTGGGGCCTAAAAAAAAGGGAATGAGAAGGGCTTGAAGGTCCTTTCCAACCCAAACCATTCCACGACTCTAGGTACCGAGGGGAGATGAGGATCAGGTGGGGAGAAAGACAAGCTTCCAGCCTCAAAGGTCCCTGAAGGCTCTGAAATATTCCACACCACAACTCCATCACTGCCCATCTGAAGTGCAGCTGCTCAAACCAGCTGCTCTGGTCCTTTCCAGCCTGTGGTGTAAATTATTCCTAAAGCCACAGAACAGAGGAGCAGAAGTAGTCTCGGAGTGTCACTGTCTTTTACAAGTTTCCAGCAAAGCTCAGGCTGCAGCAGACTCCATCAGCCAGCTCCCACAGGATAACAAACCCCAGGGGTACTACTGATTACCCTCACCAAAATTCAATTAACAGTCTATTTTACCTACAGCTTTTCATTTCAGAACACCATTTCCCGAAGGATCTCACGAGACCTGATGGCACCTACCCTGATCTCACAGCTGGAAAGGAGATGTGTCAGTACTCACCACTCCATCTATGGCCATGTAGAGGAGCCTCCTCGGCCTCACGATGTTGAAGATCCTGTCGATGTACTCGAAAATCGCCACCATCATTTCATCTTCGTTTTTGGGTGCTGGCCTGAAACACAGGGCATGCAGTTCAATGACTGGAATGCTGCCACTGAAGAGACAAGCTAACTGTAAAGAGACAGAAGTGCCTTACTTGTCTTCTGGATGCGTGCAAGGGTGGATGATGCCGTTCATGTCCAGGTAGAGGTTATCAAACTCCACCTCGTTGGGGTTGGGCTTGCTGGTGTCGATGGGAACCTTGACTCCATTGCACTCCTTAGCCTGGGGGGGCAGTCAGGACAAAGGTTTCAGTACCAGTAACCAGCAGTTGTGAACGCACAGACTCAAAAAAGTATTTTTATTTTTTTTGTCCCCAGTGGCAGTAGAAGAAAAAGATAGCAGCAAGTGCCCACGTGATCACTTGGAGCTGCACCTTTCACTATTAAATAGCCCTTCTTTTAAGAAGCTGTTTGTGAACCAGCACAACCAGAAAATGTTACGATAAGTTATGGCAGAGTTGATAATTTCTGCTGAAAACAGAAGTTTCCACCTCTCGTATTGTTCCAGACAGCAACTCCTTTTACTGCCAGGAGCACACTGATTGCTCCACAAGAAGGAAGGAGAGATCCTTTCAGATCCCCCAGCCAAGCCTCCACATTGGGTCTTCACATCTTTCCTTTCCTCACGACCATCAGAAGCTCTGAGATGCTCAAAGCCCTGAAGTCTTCAACTCCTGCCTCCAAGCCTGCCTGTGGATAGATCTGAAGTGCTAAATAAAATCCAGAAATCCAGACATTGCCTTCGTCCCTCTAAGGCTTCACCTCTTCCTGGGTTCTCTTTCTACTGCCCCAAGAATGTGGAGCTGGGGTCGCAGTGCAGATGGGAAATGCCACGTGAACTTCTCATCACCCTAAACCCCCCTGAGCCACCTGTGTTCCTGGGCTACCCCAGCACTGGATTCTTCAACAAGGTGGATCAGCGACCACGGTCGATTTTGCTTCCTCACCATAATTTTGGGTTTGTTTGTTTTGTTTGGGGTTTTGTTGTTGTTGGGTTTGTGGTTTGTTTGTTCTTTTTTTTTTTTGGGTTAGTTTGGTCAAAAGGCAATTAGCACTGATTCTCCTGTCCCTCTCCCTTCTCACTCCCTCTTCCCTTTCAAGGCAACACCTCCAGCCACACACATAAGGCACCGGATTAAACCCCAATAGCACGGAAGAGACACGACCTGAGCAAGGAAAAGCCCCACGATTTCCAGAGAAATTGTGACTGGAACATCCCACAAAGGTGGAATGATGCTTGCTCTTGAACAGCCTGGCATAAAGCAAAGTTAAAACAGGAATGGCATGTTCTGAGGCGTGAACTGACTGAACTTATCCTTGTCTTAAAAGGTCAAAATGAAATCCTCTAAAGCAACATAAGTCTTCATTTGGTATTTGCATTTCTCACAGCCACAGGTGTGTGGAATTCTTTCAGGGCAAGCTGTGAAGTCATTTTTAAATAACTGAACACTAACCCCCCCCTATTTTAAAGGGGGAAATTTCTGCTAATTCACACCTTTTTAACACTTGGGTTCTACTTGATCGCCCCCCACCCTCTTGCTGGAGCTGAACGGGACTCAGGGGACATCAAAGCCTTACAACCACGTGATATGGAAAACAAACTCACCCTGCCACAGACCTGACTTCCAGTCTCCAAGGCAAAGTACGGTAAGTGTGATCTCGTTCAGAGCCTTCAGCAGCCACCTTCCATCTGCACAGCCCCACAAACCCAACAGGGTTTTCATGTAACAGCCTTCTAGAAGGTTTAAGTATCTGGCAGCGATATCTCTTGTGATATAACTAAACTGTTCACTTCTAATCTACAGCCTCTTTTGAAACCATTGAAAACAGATCTTCAAACATGATACTTTAGTTGCAGCTTTATTAATTCGTATCAATTTGATTAAGAATATTCTCTCCTGGATTTTTTTATTATCTTCAAGATCTCCCTCTCATTCTTCCTGCTCAGCTTAAGAAGAAGATTATTTCCTTTTCTTAAATCTGATTAATCTAGCAAGGTAAGAGAACAAGGATCAACTTTTTAATATTTCAAAGAGACAAGCTACCGGGAGATACAAAATTTCTGATTAGAGAGATTTATGGCAATCCTAAAACACACACGGAGCTGATTACATCGTGAGAGAAGCTTAAATTCATCTACAGTAAGACAAACTACAGCTTCTCCCTGCTGTCCTGCTCTGCTCTCAGATTTATGGCCAGATTTGAATATAAAAAAACGTTAATGAACACGATTTATCCGGGCTGTAATTGCAACGTGCTCTTGAGCAGGAACAAGGCACCGAGAGGGAGGGACCAGCAGCTGCCACCGCAGTTACTGCAACTGGAACTCAGCCCCACAGAAGTTGTTGTGCCTTTCCGTTCATCTTAACAGAAAGAACTTGGGCTGTTATGAGCTCAGATATTAAAGATCAGCAAAAAGGACCTAGTCAGTAAAACCAGATCTGCACAAACCTTTGTTTTACCTGAATAGGAGAGCAGCTTTGATTGCACAGAGATTCATCCAAATGTTTACCAGTGTGATGAAAAAGGTGAGTCCCCTGCCCACCCAACTGTTACAGGTGTATTTGTGTTTACATTGGGGCTGCTTTTAAATGACAGATCTCAAAGAGTTATCCAGAAACAGCAGGATCTCCAGCAGGCACGAACATGGCACGTGACCATGACAGCCCCTGAACCGAGGGATCCCCAACCCTCAGGACAGACCCCCTCAGGGATAACAACCCCCAGGAGTTTGGTACAGCAGCAGAACCACCAGTGCTGCCATGGCAGCTCAGATCAGAGCCAGAACTCACAGGAGCTCAGAATTGAGGGAAACTTTTAAGCCCCAACCCCACCTTTTTTTCTAGAATAGTTCCCCAGAAAAACACTTAGATCTTAATTATCCACCTGTTAAAAATTCACAGGTAAAATAAACTTCACACCTCACACCCAGAGAGGCTGAAACAACAACTGCAATAAAACCACCAGAGTCACTCACAGCTTTAACCAAATATCTGACTCTGCTTCACTGCTTGAATCTGAAAAGCAAAAACACTCTGAAAAGCACAGAACTGAACACTAAAAGCGACCTGGAAACCTGCTGCAGGCAGGGCACACGTGCAGCCTCAACACGGAATTCCTCTCTTCCCTTCTCTCCTCCACCTTGCTCCCACACCATCCCCTTCCCAGGCGCTTCCCCAGGGTGAGGCACACCTCTCCCGAGGAAGGAGGAGGCAGAGGAGGCACAGGCTCAGCAGCAGGGACCTGAACTTCCCAAGGCAGTGTTTGGAAGGGCAGAACTCAGCCAAGCACAACACAGCCACAGAGAATACAAAGTATCTGGAAAAGCATATGGGAAAAGCAGTTTGGAAAGCGAGAACTCCAGCGTTTGTCTGCTCAGAAACACTCTGAGTTAGCTCTGGGGTAACAGGGCACTGAAAAGCCACCACAGGGCAGCTACTCAAAGGCTGCAGAGGAAGGGAGACCCCTCCATCCTCCCTGTCCCCTCCCACCGCCTCCCTTGGCACAGCACAACGTTCCCGTGGCTGCAGGGATGTGCCCTAAGCAACCAGCCTAATAAAAACATGCAAACAGACATAATTCCAGCTGCCTTACTGCCCTGAAGGGCACCTGCAGGACCCAGCAGCAAGGCTGGGGCTGAGCCTTCACCAAAACCACCTCCTGCTGCCACGGAAAGCCAGATTTTACAGCGTGCCTTTGGAAAAATCAGCTCTGTGTTCGGGCAGGAGGGGTTTCTCCTGCACAGAGAAAACACCAGCAATGAGACAAAAACTCCTGAGGCTGCTCGAAGTTACAGAGCACAAGCCCAGACTTGTTCTGAGTCCTGGATGCAGCGTGATGTCCTGGGTTCGTGGGGGTATTCCAAAAATAAAGCACCAGGATAAAGCAGGAAGCTGCAGAACAACTAAGATGTGAAATAAAATAATGAGTAAGACCTGGAAATGACCCAGCTGTGAGTTATTCGGGAGGCTGAGAGCCCCAGGAGGCAGACTACCATGTGTACAGTGGGGATCTCTGATCTCCCACGAACCCCCTGCAGCTCCAAGGGACAGCCCAGTTTCTTCTCCAGTGTCCCACTCCTGCCCTCCCTCGTGTTCTGGCATCCCCTCTCCCGATCCCACACCCCCAGCAGGACCCTGGCACTTACGTTCCTGCAAACAGGGAGGTCTCGGGGAAACCGAGACGCTCCCAGACCCTCAAACTGTTTTTAACCATTTCCGTTGCATTTCCTCCCTCTTCCCAAGACAAGCAGCTGCACTTGCGTTTCCAGCAAGTCCCGGAGCTCGCTGCAGCTCCTAATTCCCCAGAAAAAAAAAAAAAGCTGTGGAAAGCAGGAACTAGGAACAACACACAAGAAAAGCACCGCCACTGTTCCCTGCTCAATCCAAAACACTGCCACAGATCCCGCTTTTCCTGCCCGGGGCTGCAGAGGCAGAGCCCACCGCGCCGGGAAGGGCTGGGATCCCGGGGAACGGGCTGGAGACCGGGGAATCGTGGGAGAAAGCCGGTTCCCTGCTCCAGGTGCCCGTCCATCCCCGCTGTCCCACGGTGCCCGTTCCCGCCGCTCCATGTGCCCGGTGCTCCACGTGGAGTTAAACTGACGGTGCCTCCCCCTGCGCCGGGGCCGCTTCCACCGGCACCGAAAGCCCCCCCAAACAAACCCCCACCCCAAACCACCCCACGCCACAAACTCCCCGAACCAAACCGGAACCGCCGAACAGCCCCCCAAACAAGCAAACAAATAAAACCGAACGAACATAAACAAGCGGCGCCGGGGAAAGGGCGGGGGGGGGGGAGCTCAGCGCTGCGGCCCAGCCGGCCCCGCGGAGCGCCAGCGGGCCCGCGGCGCGGCGGGCGGCGGTGCGGGGGGCGGCTCACCTTCTCCTCGACGCAGTTGACGATGATGGAGGGGTACTTGCGGCTGAGCCAGCGGAAGAAGGCCGGGACCCCCATGGCGAGGCCGGGAGCAGGACCGGGGCCGGGAGCGGGACCGGCGGCTCCGCCGGCACTTCCGGGGTCGGGGGCGCGCGGGGCACGGCGGGAAGGGGGCGGGGCCGCGCCGCCGCCATCTTGGGTGCGGGCTGAGGGCACCGCCATGGCGGCGGGGGGGAACCGCTGCCCCACAGCCCTAAACAGGCAGTTTATCAGCAAAAACACCCTCCGTTAGCTCCTTGCTAATAAAAGCCGAGCGCGGGCTGCCGCCGTGGGGTGGTTCGGGCGGCAGCACACGGCAGGGCTGCCCAACGAGCCAGTAATGACGCATGGCAGAGACATCGGTGATTTATTTAAGCACTGCCCAACCCTGAGTGCTCGGTGTATTCCACAGATGTGTCGTTATTTATACCAGAAAGCCAGTCAATAACTTCCCAATCACAGCCCCTCTACTAGGATTGATCAGTAATTTTCATGCAAGTTACGCAAGTTACATCAACTTCCCTGCGTCCTTTTCACCTGTGCAGGGTCTTCTTCGACCTGCAGGCATCATTTTTAGTATTACAGTGAACACAGTTCAGCTGTAGGATACGCAGACCTTGAGTATTTCGCCAAGTTAATAATGCATACATAGACAGACATTAACATCTTGATTTACTGTGTCCCTAAAACTCGTTAGTTCCTGGATGCCCTTGGCTGAGGGATGCAGCTGCTGCCTGTCCCACTGACCAGGTCTCCTTTCTTGCTGATCAGGCTTGAAAGTATGTAAAGATCAAACAACAAAGAACATCCTAAAATAATCTTGACATATTCCACATTTTGCAACACCAAAAGCAATTCAGGGCACGGCCGCTCTGTCCCTCTGAAGGGGACGTTTCCAGACGCAGCCGGTGTGAAATGGCTCCATGTGATCCACGACGGCGGCACGAGGCAAAGAGCCCCCATCCCCTCGCTCTGCCCGTGGCATAAGCAAATACTATTAATTTGTGGCTGTTTGACGGCACCGGAATGGAATTAAACACTCGGGTATTAAACGGGATTAACACGAGGCAGGATTCTGCGCTCCACCGTGTCCTGCTGCCGCATGGCAGCTCCGTCAGGAGGGCAGGGACAGGGGCGAGGACAGGGAAAAGCAGCCCGGGAATCATTAACAAAAATAACAAAATCTCAGCAGTGCTTGTTGAGTCAATGCCGCCAATTTGGGGAGCGGAGGGGAACCTTGGTACTGGGCTAATTCTCTGTAGAACAAATTAACCCAATATTGTGTCTCTCATTATTCTTATCCTCACTTGGCTGTTGTTAAGCCGTTTTCTGTTGTCGTTCCTCTCAATAAAATCTGTGACTTGAATAAATTTCCCCGGCAACTTTGTAGTGGCACCACACCTGTGGTATCAGCTAAAGATTGTCCTTTATCTGTTCCTTACAAAACAGTTCCCTGATTGAAGCTTCCTATTGTAGTGCTTCCCCTCCTGGAATTTCGTGCGGAGTACGGCAGCTTAGCATTAACACTTGGTTTGTATTGATGGGCAATCAGTTGTTTTTCTGATAATGCCAAAGAAAAACAGAAGGCTGGCGGGACGCAAATGAAACGCGATCGTCTTATCTTATAATTACTTGGGTAAACAAGTGCTGGAATAATTAATACTGCAACAAACAATTCCTTGAAAAGTTGGTCTAAGCACCAGCAGCCATGCCGGGGCATGAGCCCGGGTCCCACCTCCGAACTGCGTGTCCGTGAGAAGCGCACGGAGCGCCGTGTCACCGCGAACAGGAGCAGGGAAGGCTTCCCATTAGGGTATTTTCCAGGGATGAGTGGCGTGCCGATGGAAATCTGCCCGGGCTGTATTGATTCCAGTCCCCCTGTCCGTCACCGTCACCTGCCATCATCCCCGGCTGCGGCGTGACAGGCGTGAAGGAGCGGAGCAAAGTTGACTGGCAGGATGTTTTGCATGTAATGAGCCTGTGCACAATAAGAGCATCACAAATGCTGCTGCTGCGGAGGAACTCGGCTATCGCTCCGACACCGAGAGGCAGAGATTGCCCGCGCTCGGCTCCCGCAGCCATCCGTCACCTGTCACGGGCCACACGTCGGGGGCTGAGCCGGACTGAGGGATGGAAACCCCACAGGCTGGTGTCATGCCAGCAGATATACAGTGGGCTGACATCAGCAGCCGGGAATCGCTCAGGAAGAGCTTAAAGCTGCACAGACACCACGGATCCGAGGCAATGTCACATGGCAGCACGGGCTGCTGGAGGGACTTTTCCAGCTGAACCTTGGGCTGACAGTGCCTGAGCCATCCCGTACCACAGCCTGCCTGTGCTGGGATACTGGGGAGCTTGCATCTGCAGATGGGTAGGACCATCCAGAGTGACTTACCAGGAATTAGGGATGATAAGGAAAAGGCAGTGAGGGGTGATGACACCGCAGCCCTCGCGCGCTGGGTTCAGACATGATTCAGCTCTCCCAGGCGACACTGCAGCTCACAAGGAAAAACCTCATCCAGACTCACCTGGCTCCATCCTTGGTGCAGCTGATTTCCCAAATCCCAGAACATTCCAGGCTGCACCTTCACCAATGCTGGACTGTAACCCACAGCAGCCAGCTGCACCAAGGGTTTCTGCTCATCTCCAAGCCTTCTGTGAGCCATTATTTCAAACTGCTGAGCTCTCAGCCCAAGTGTTTTTATCAAATTCAATGTTGTTACCATTTTTAAGTTGTTTTTGAGGGACAGGGTGTGGAGATTGGTGGCTGTGGCAGATGTGGGGCTGCGGCGCAGCACAGTTTAATTGGGGTGCTGGTTTCTGCTTTTGAACTTGTCATCATGATGAACAGCTTTTTTTTTAATATGTCTCCCTTCGAAAGAAAATCTCATGTTTAATGAACTTAATTTTAGATAAAAGGAATGAAAAGAAGGAAATTAAAAATGCATGAAGCTCCTAGAGTCATCCAATTACTGTGATGTCCACACAGCAGCACCAGCACAGATTTCACAAAGCAGGGAAAAGCAGGAAAGCACTGGGGCTCTACACATGTAAATGCTGCTCTCTTCCAAAATGTGCTGAATTACAAATGGACATTTTATGCATTTCTTCTTCTTGATCTGTTGCAGAAGAAGATAAAGATCAAACAAGCCAGCCCGCCCCAGCAGTGCCTGTCTGCGTACCCACAATGCTCGTCTGCTGCTTTCCTAGCTCTGGAGTCCAAACAGTGGAATGCAGACAAGCCTCAGGAGGGGGCTCTCAGGGGGCAGGGTTACTGTCAGAGCAGGTCAGAGAGAGCACACCTACGTACAGCGTGTAGGACCCGTGATGTTTATTTGGTATTTACATTTCCTTTGCCCGCAAAGCGACGAGCAGCGCTTCAGCCCACAGCACACTCACTGTGAGGGTGAGTGGGCTCTGAAACAACGCTTCTGCTTCTCCCCAGAAGCCAGCAGGGAATCTCAAGCATAGAAGTCATCGAAGTCGTCTGACTGGGCGCTGTGGGTCTGCGGGCGCAGGGCGGCCTCGAGCTCGGAGCTGCTGTCGTCGGATTCGCCCCAGAACGCTGCGGGGGAGGACACAGAAACCACAGCAGTAAAACCCTTTCCACGGGGGTGCCCTCTGTCACAGGCACGACCGCTGGGCAGCTCTCCCCAGGCCCCGTGGCTGACGGAGGAGGTGCAGTCTGAAGCCCCCAGCCTAGGTTGTGTGTCCGGCCCCGCACGGTGCCCGGGGCAGAGCGGCTGTGCCCGGACAGCGGCTTCATTCAGCACTCCCACTCCATTGTGCCTCAAGGTAGCTGGGCAGAACATTTCCACTCCAATCAATTTACTTGACCAGCTGCTGCCTGAATTGCAGCTTTGTCTATTCTCTTCCCCTTTCTCTCGCTGCTACTTGACCCCGCGGTGAAGTCACCAGCGGGCCATGACATCACAGAGTTGGCACAAACATGGCAGTGACGTCACAAGCAAAAAATCACCACTTGGAGATCAGATCAGACCCGGGCAGGCCTGATCTCCACAGAAGACATGGCTTTAACTGACAGCTCTGGGAACTGGCAAACCCTTTCCCTGACATCAACAGAACCCCCCTGCAATTCAGAGTGCCCCGAGAGATTTCTCAATATGTAAATTCATTTAACCCAGGGATAAAACACAGTGGGAAGTGTGGCACCTGAAGTCAAGGCTGCAGTGGCTGACAAAGCTGTGCTCTCTGTTCCCAACCATTCCAGAGGCTGCTGGCTCTCCAAAGGCAGTGTGGGAGCTGCGATGCCTGGAATGAGGCCCGGGGATGGAGGCGGCGGAGGGCGGAAGGCTGTCACGCTCACACACACACTGCAGCTCGTGTCTGAGGCTCTGCTAAGGCCTCTGACGGCACCAGCTCCACGAACACCTTATCTACAAATGCAGCAGCTGCATCTTTCATCCTCCATCCCGGCCCCCTGGGCCGTGCTTCACCGGGAACATCAGAGCGAGCCCGGCACTCACTCCTGTGTGGAATGGCTCCAGGAACGGGGCTGGGGATGTCAGAGCCTTTCAAGTGGCACCAAAGCAGCCACTGCTGATGGCATCCGTACCTCGGTGCAGTGCCACACCTCTGGGACTGTGCCATTCCAGACTGCCAAGCATCTGGAGCGGGGCTCCAGGCAAAGGGCTCCCAGAGCTGCCTCGCTGGCAGGAGGCTCAGCTAGAGGCATCTGCAGGCCCCTGAGGGGGCCTTGGGGTGGGTAAAAGGGAGAACTGGAATGTTGGAGAGTGAAAACATGCAGGGTCCACCCACCAATTCAGAACAAAACCAGCCGGGCAATGGACAAAACCATCCAGCTGCACCCATGTCCTGCTGTGGCCCTGCTGTGGGAAAACCAAGGAAACCTCAGGTTTCTCCTTCTCTAGGTTTCCTCCACTTGCAGTCCACAGTCATTTGACTAAACCCTGCAGAGATCTTGACTCCTTCCACACTACCTGCACCATAAACACCTCCTTTCTGTCCTAGAATTTGCTCTCCTCAGCTTCCTGCTGGCTCCTGTGTTGAGACAGGGCAATTCCACTCTTTCCTGTCTCCATACTTTATACAGGTCATAACGTAGTTGTGGGAGGGTTTTTACAGTATAAATTACACAGGACACTGATTTTCAGTAGTGTAACACTTGTCTCTTACCTTTGGATTTTATGGCAGTTACTTTCTCCTTCCGTGTCTCAGTCCTGTAAAAGATTTCAAATAATCAGCACAATGTCACAGATTAAAAGTGACTTTTTAAAAAATACTGTGAGATGGTTTTAAAAAAATATCAGTAAGTTTTATAACTACTTTTTTTTTAAATAACTATTTTATCAAGGGTTTCTTCACCTAAAAGGTGGAGAAATCCACATGCAGCAGGAACACTGGTGCAGTTGTTCCTGGAGTCATTCCCAGGTAAAGGCACTGATCTACACTGGCACTGAATCCAGGTACAAAGGAGCAGGGCCCTGTCGAGCTTTCGCAGCCTTCCAGAGCACACAAAGTATGTAAAGACAAAATCCAAACAAAAATGAAAGCACCCCAGTGCTGCTCCTGCACTTCCTTCCTTCCCTTCTCCTCCCTGCACGCTCCTTGCGGACCCGCTGGATTCCCGATTCCCGGCTGTCCCCCGGCCCCATGGAAATGTGCAATCTCCGCTGCCTTTGATCTACCTTGATGTGTGTGCAGCCCGAGCCTGCTCTGGTAAATGGCTGCTCTTGTGTCTGGAGCATCACAGGCCCTTTTGAATCTCTCAAACAAGCTGGAATCATTTTGATCTTTTGTGTGCAGCGCGTGCATTGTGTTGGGGCTGTGGAATAATCACACGGGGGGCAACGATGGGGGAGAATTAACTGTTACAGCAACGGCCCTGCAAGAAGCCCTAAAAATAAACCTTCAGCTGATTTTAATAAGGAAGATCAAATAGGAGATATTTGGGCCATCACTGGGCCAAGCAGTGAAATGTAAGCCAATGTCAAGGTGCAGCTGGAAGCTGTGGCCACGGCCACAACAGGACTCAGTCAGCTCTCTGAAATGTCCTGCCATTTGCTGTGTTTCATGGAAAAACCTGGCAGCCGACACAGAAGTCCTTAAAGAGGGGAGTTAAAAACATTTCAGCATTGTGGAGGCATCTGTGAAGGAGACAAAAAAAAGCAGGGATGATTCCTTGCTCGTGTTACTCCCTGGTAGTCAGAATTTGGGATTGCAGCTGGAAAGCCACACATAAAGCAGGAGTTTCATACATTGCAGCTACCAGGGTGCAGCCACTCTTCCTTTTAACCCAGAGAAAGCTCACACTGTTCCAATCCCATTCCTTCTCCTCAGGCTGTGAATGCCGTTGGCACACAGGCTCCCTCTTTGTGGACAGAAATTCCCAGAACATTAAACCCAGCCCAGGTTCCACCAAGACGGCAACCAAGTGACAGCACCAGTGAAGTACTCACAGTGATACCACTAATTATTAATGTATTCAGTAAGAAACTATAAAATGTCGGGCTCCAAATGTTTCTCCAATGTTCCTTGAGCGCACCATCCCAGTGCCTTTCCCTTTCATTCTAAGCCAAACCCCACACTGCCTCACAGCCCAACTTCTCCTTCAAAGACGTTCCCTCAACAGAATTCCCAGCGAGCATTTGAAGCCAGAGCCTCTGGAATACACTGAACACTCCAAACTCTTGCTCCCTTGGGTGAGATCTCCCGACCCTCGGCATTCCCCAGGAGGTGCTGCTCCACGTGCAGGGTTGTGCTGTTCTCCCCTGGGTGTGGAGCAAAAAGCCACTTGTTGCAGAGCTCCAGCTGGCAAGGTGCCTCCTGGGGCAGCTGGCACGGGAACCATTTCAGCTCCCAGTGGCTGAGCAGGAGCTCAGGCAGCAGCAGCAGCAGCCACTGCTTCCCCTCTGGCCACGTCCTGGCCCGCTGCTGGGAAGGGAGCAGGGGGTTCTGTTATTCAGCCATGCCAGGAGGTCCCCAGGAGGGACTTTTTGTCCCACTTCTCTCCATGCTTCAATCCTAGAACAAACACCAGTGGGTCAGTGATTTGGGCCCAACACCGACACCCTGCCAAGGACCACCAAGGGACCACCAGTGCAGGACCACCCAGGGCTGCAGGATTTGGTCCTCCAAGCACGGCCAAAGGCTGGTGGTCTGATGGAGAAGGACCACCATGGCTGTAGGAAGGTCTGGAGACCTTCCCGCTGCCAAGCCAGCTTCCCACAAAGAGAAAGACAGGGGAGGGGGGGAGACAGGTGTCCCCAGACAGCCCAGAGCCGGGTGGTGGCACGACACAGCCATCCCCAGAGAGGGAGACAAGGAACAGGGAGCCAGCAAGGAGCCGTCGGCACAGGGAAATGCCGCGGGGATACGGCAAACGGAGCGAGGACGTCGGAGAGGCCAGATGGGAAATGGCAGCTCCCCCAAACCAAGGCTGGAAAACGCTGCCAGTGAATCCTGGAATTAGGGCTGGAGTGCCGGGTGAAGCTGTGAGATGCAGCTGCAGCGAGCAGGGAGCACACAATGACCACAGAGCCCGCCGGGAACGTCCGGGGTGCAAACGCAGCAAGGCCCCTTCCACCGCCCCGACTAATCCCCCGGCCTGACCCTCCCAGAGCCATTTACACATTTGCTTCTCCCCTAAAATAATTCCAAACTCAACCCAGGCCCTAACAAAGAAAAAAACCCAAACCAGTTTCACTTCAAAGGGCCTTTTAATCTCTCCATTTCTCTGATGAAACAGGCTCTTTTTTTTTGTATTGAAGATGCTGCAACAGTAAGAAATTAAAAAGCTCCAAGAGAATATTTTTTTCCTCCATACGGAAAATTAATATGAAGAGGAAAATACCAGGACAACAAGAGCCACGTTAATTGAGGGGGCTTGCTGGAAAACAGCAGAAAATTTTTACTTTGACCTGATTACCTTTTTGCTAGAGCACCTGTTGAACCTCTCTTTTTTAGTGTCAAGTGAAAAAGACAACAAAACAACTTGGGAAATCCCAAATGCCAAGAGATTTCCCCGCCCTGGAAAGCCAAATATATACAGTCCATATACTACACACATTTACAGAGTCAGTGTAGACTCAAAAGTCCATTCATCACACCGGAATTGGAGTGATAACACTGAATTTCAGTAATTACACTGTAAGTAGCATGACCTTTATTTTAGGACACAGAGATTTCTATCGAGCTGCGTCTGAGACCGTTCTCTGTTTAGATCCACCAGGCTGAAACAGAAAACCCCACTAACACAAAGACATATCACAGCGCTACGAGGGAGCTGTGCAGGAGAGCAGGGGCACTGCCAAAAAATTCACTATTCCTTCTGTCCTCAGCGGGCAGATGTCGGTGCCTCTCCCCACAGACCTGGCAGGGCATCGCCACCACAACATCGCTGCCTCTGCAACAGCTGGGTGCTCAGGGGGAGGAAACAAAGCTCACAGAAACAGCTGTGACAGTGGGAAAATCGGGCTGGAATTCTCAGTCAGCTTCTTACAGAAGCCATTTGACAACAGAGTACGTCGGGGCGATGAAACAATCAGATCCTGGCTGGATTCTGGGTGCACCTCTCAGGAATCCAGACCCACACAATGCCACTTTCTCTGTATTTCCAGGAGAAGTGCACTTGTGCATCTCCTGAGCACTCCCAGCCCCAAACCTCTGGGAACTCTCCTCGGAGACAGCAGAGATTTCCGAGCCAGGATTGGTTTGGGCAGGGGGGAGGCAGGGGATGCACAGAGCCCGAGTGCCCCCCGATGGCCAAAGCCAACGGGGCCACGTTAAACATCGCCCAGAGAGTAATTAAGAGATGAATTAGACTCTGCCAGCTTCTATTTGCATGTCACTACATCTGTGTTGGGTAAAACGGCTCCTTTCGGCTAAAAACCAGCCTTCAGAGACCCCCCCGGAGTCCTTGAGCAGATTAATCAAAGTTTACAGCACTTTACACCGTGTTGGCGTCCGGACAAATCCACACCCCGCTTTGGTTCTCGGCTGATAACGCATCTTTAATCTCCAGATTATTTTGAAACGAGACAGCCCAAACGAGCCAAAGGAAAATAAAACGGGGGATTCCCAGAAAACGAGTGACCTCCACTGGCCGCATCCATCGCTACAGCCCCCCGGAATGCCACACACATCGCTGGCCGCCCGCCTGCGCTCGGCCGCGGCTCGGCCCTGACTTCTGATGCCTTCTCCCCCCAGGAGCGCGGGGTTTGACGCCTCTGCCCCGCCGAAACACGCCCGCTCTGCCAACCAAAGGTGCGTCTGCGTGCGGGGAAACATCCCCCGGGAAAGCGGAGGAGGCCAGGGACAAGCAGGTCCCTCGCCGGAGGTAGAGCCGGCGGCGTTTGCGGGAGGAGAGGAGGAAGCTCTGGCATGCACCGCCGAACAAAAGGGAACAAGTGGTCTTTACTCGGAGAGCAGTTTCCTATTAAGACTCACTCCGTCGTACATTATGCCTTTCATCCCCACTCAACCACAAAATGATTTTGCTGTAGGAAATACAATGGCAGAAAAAGATTTACATTGAAAGAATCTTTAATAATAAACTGTTGCAGATCTGCCTACTTCCCCATGATTTATAATACAATAAACATCGGATTCTATTAAGTCTCATGCACTGAAGACACGCACTGAAAACCCGAGTATGAAAGCCCTCAATTCTTCCCTTCTCCAGGCCCATAATAGTGAAACGAGCATGGATAAATGTGCTAAGAGTATCTCTTTGCATCTTTTATAGCTTGTGTGTATCAATCTGTAAAGCTTATTAAGAAAGTCATTGCTATGCAAAGCAGCACCCAATGTCTTTCTCTTGCTTTTCAACAGCGCGCAGTGTTTAGCCAATAGGGCCGGGCCCCGGCCCCTCATTCCGCATTCATAACATGCAACATTTGCACAATGTGTATCTCAAAGGCTGCTGAATAGAAAGCCTTAATACTCATGTAAACAACTGCAAACCAATTACTTAATGAATCAGGCCCACACATAATGAGGTGCCAGACAAAGAGCTATAAATGCATTTTTGCGCCCGAGCCTCCGCTTTAAAGTAAAATCCCTCAGCTGTAGTTTGGGCTTAACTGGCACATGATAATTATTGTCTGGGGGACATCAGAGGAGCCACGGTTTTTATTCCGGTCCGGCGGGGTCTGCGCCGGGGTCACTCATCAGCTCAGTGACAAAACGCGGCAAAGGAGAATTTATAAAGTGCCACGGCCGAGCTCGCAGGGATGTTTATTCTCAAGTAGTGGGTTTGAGACCACTTGTGAAAGCAATAAAGCCCGAGGAGTGGCTGCAGGGGAGCCCAGGAACCGCGGCACGGCCTGGCTGCAAACATCTCTCCCTCTTCCTCCCTCCTTCGGCCGCCCTCCGGCTCCAGGCTGGGCGTCCAAAGGCAAGGGGCTGTTCCCAAACCCCGCGCTGGGAAGGCTGCGCTGGCTTTGAGTCATTTAGAAAAGCCAACTCTAAGCCACTGTAAGAGATTTATTATGGGTTTTTTTCAAGGCAGCATCATCACCTATCGGTGCACGACGTGTGCTGCCGCCGGGCACCGAAAGGCCTGAAATTATAGGGCAGAGGGAACGATTTGAAATCTACCACAAACAGGAATTTGGAGGAAAAAAGAAAAATGCAAAAAAACCAAACAGCATCTGATCAAGTCAGACGTGGCTGGAGGCACCATTAGCCAGCAGTGCAGCAGCAGTGGGGATAAAGCTTGCAGAGGATTTTTTTTTTTTTAAATAAGAAATATTTCATTTTACATTACGCATTTCATTCAGATTCAGTGATCCTTTAAGCAAGTTCTCAGGGCCCGATCCTGCTCCTCCTGCTGTTCTAGGCTTCAGGGAAGGGCTAACATTTAACACTTCCAAAACTCAGCTATAGGAGCACCCTTGCATTTCATAGCATGAGGAACACCATTCTCATAGTCCCAAAAAGATCTAAAAGAGGAGAAAAAACTTGAATCTGAGACAGTAAGAACTAATCCCACACAAAAGCAGGAACGCCGTTCATCGATACTTGGTTACAGCCTGTATTTACTGGGCTTGAATTCTAGAAACACTGTCATCCTAACACCAAGTGCAGAACTGGAACTGGCCTCACCCACAGCAACCTAAAAAACCCTCCAGGAAGCTCCATGTCATGGACATGGAGGAGGGAGGAGTTCATAACCTGCCTGAAGGCCCTGCAGTCCGTTCCCCAGTGTCACCACAGGTGGTTTTCCAGCACCCATGTGCTGGGCTGCTCCAACAGGGGCAGGGAAGGACCAAAAGCCTGGCCAGCATTCCAGGAGCTGGCTGCATTATCCTCATTTTCTGCTGCTTCCCAAGCACCAATTTGATCCCTGTCCCACGCCAGTGACGAGCACAGGGAGCATCCAACAGCACTGCCCATGGAGCCAAAGGTTAAAACACACAAACCACCTTTTCTCTCCTTTTTTAATGAAACCAGCACACCCTGCACCCCTCAGGTGAATTAACACCCTCCGCTGGAAACCAGAAAGGCACGTTCTAAACGGCCAGTATCAAATATAACCCCCCTGAGCCCACGGGCAGCACCATCAGTTACACCTGGTTTACACCTCAGACACGCAGAGCAGAACCCCACCTCCTCAGTGCTGGCACACTTGGCTCCCTGGCTGCCCCTCTCCTGATCCTCCCCGTCCGGCCCCTGAAAGCAGCTGGACATGCTCAGCCGGGGTTCACCGAGGTGTCAACTGAGCCTTAGACAAGGAACAGCAGCTGCCAGACCACACCTGGCTTTGGCACAGACAGTTCCTGAGGTGTTCAGACTCCCCGTGTTCTGTTCCGTGAACGGAAACACAGACTTCAACCCAGGTTCAAGTGGAAAAAAACCCACCAACAATTAAAAAAAAAAAAAAAATCACGGGAGCTTCGGTGGTTTCCTGTCAGCGTTTCTCGTGCTGTGGAAGCATTTCCAATGTTACAGATCCAAAGCCCTTACCTGGAGAAGGGAAGGACTATTCCATCCGATGAAGAGCTGGTTTCCAGAGGTGCCTCCCGGCTGTCACTCGCTTTGGAACTGTCATCGTCCATATCCCGACCTGGGCAGGAAAAACAGGAGCTGTGAACACCCCAATCCCAACAGCTGGATCCCACCACAGCAGCACAGCTCCAGTTTTTCAAGGGGTGCTGTGCTGTGAGCAGAGCAGCAGCAATGGCAGCTGCCTCCAGAGGGTCTGCTCCTGGTGGAGTGGAAATCAGCTCAAACCAGGGAAACAGCACTCCCTCCCCAGCAATTAGGCTGTGATGGGGATTTCTTCCAAACTGGGAAAGTTTTACACACCTTTTGCCTCGTTTCAGAAAAAGGAGCAAGCACGGAGCTTCTCTACAGAACTGTTTTGGATCATGGCAACTCTAAGCAAAGCTTAAAGGGTTTCTGGAGCATTTTTACTTTTTTTTTTTTTTATTTAATCCCCAAGTTCCCATTTACTTTAATCAGAAGCAAGGTTATTTCTTTTCTCCATCCCCTTAAATGTAGATTATTTTGAAATGTTACAGTTCTTTCAATATTATTTGATGTCTCAGTGTTTTCAACCATTCTCTTGAATTAGACAAATTATTAGACAATAATAAATAAATAAATTCAATAAAAATTGGATTAGATGTGTCTTGGGATTTTTATGACTTAAAGGGCAAACCAAACAACTATTTCAAAGCCTTTGATCCACACTTTCCTTTCTTCCCTTTTCCCCCCTGCTCCATGGATCTCATTTCCATTCTGTAAAGATCTATTTAAAATAAACAGGCAGAAGCAAATGGGTTCATTCACTGGAGTCAGACAATTGCTCATCTTTATATTTGTTTCCAAAGCACACGATGCTCAAGCACAAATCCCACTTTAAAAAGGCTACTTTGCATATCTGACCCTGTCTGCCTGGAAATGGGAAAGGTAGATCTCCAGGTTGCTGGTTTTCCTGGGAAAACCTCATGCACAGAGGAACGAGCTCCTCCACCCTCCTCACACTGACCACTGCGCTTGCAGTCAAACACCAACAGGTATGTCCTCATCCTTTAAATTAAATAAAGGGATAAATGTTCTTATAAACAATCCTCCACAGTACAGTGTTTCCCTCCCACCAGGAGACTCTGGGCTGCCCAGTGGACTCAGGCAACCCACTGAGGATGCCTTTAGAAGCTGCTGCCTCTGCTTAAAGATGGAAGAGTTTCCACCCAGAATTCACAACTCTAAAAAGCCTCTGGGGTCTTTTAGGAACCTCAGTGTCAAACACCCCCTCCTGGAGGGTGTCCCCCAGCCTGATTTAAGCCCAGCATCCAGCCTGGCGCTGTCCCAGGGCAGCTCTGGCAGCCCCAGCAGCCACGGCCTGTGGCACAGGGAGGCACTTCCTCCATCACAGCGAATGGAAGATATCAAACGAAGGGAAAAGTTGGGTGAGACTTATTAATGCCTTTATTAGTGCACTCCAAGAGGAGCCTGGGAACCTTTGAGCCTCCAGCTCAAAGGAGGAGCCCATGGGGAAGGAGGCGTGGGCGTGGGCAGAGCGCTGGCAGGATTATTGGCTCATTAAAGGTGGCCTGGAAAGGGAAGCAGGATCGGGTTGGTGCTCTTTCATGTTCCCTTAGGGTATATAAAGAAGGGCTAATTTATTTCTTCTTCAGAGGGCTTTTCCTCCTTGTTCCTATATTGGATATTTTACACCTGGAGGGGACCTGGAAGGTGACACACAGGCCGTTGGGAAAGCAAAGCCCAATGAGTGGAGCAGTTACACCATTTTTATTCAAATCCTGCATAGCCTTAATGTCTGTTCAAATCAGAGACACAAATGAAGGGGGGAGAGAGAGAGAATCTGGTTTTGTTAAAGATTTAACAAGCCTGCCCCTTCAATAAAATCAGCAATTTCCTACTCATAAATGAGACTCTTAAGCAGCCATCCAGCAAAACAAGAAATAATGGATTTTTATCCTTTTTAATCTCACATTATTCACCTACCTCAGGAACAGCCAAAGAGCTGAACAATTTCTTTTGCGCGTCTTCCCTGATAAAAAACAAAGCGTCCTCGGAGGAGATGAGAAGGAGCCCAGATATCCCCCTGTATCCTCACATAACCTGGTATCAAAGGAGATGGCTGTTATCAGCCCAGCTCCTCTCTGGGCGAGACCGTGCACCAGATATGATCCTTTTAAAGCCAGTTATCCCTGCACAGCCTTCCACAGGCTCCGGACAGGGCTCCAGGAACAAACCCACGCTCGTGCTGCGAGTTACGGTGCCCCCACGCCCCCAGCTGACCACAGACAGGGTGTTCAGAGCTCCCGTGTCCTGCTCCAGGTGGGAAGTGCTCAGCAGATCCCTGCCCAAGCCTCTGTGCAGAGGAGCTCCAGGTACCAGCCCAGGCTGTCTCTGAGGGACATCCCACACCCCAAATCCCTTTCCCTGCAGCCACCTCCTTCCTCCCCCGCAGGCATTAAAAAGCCAACACAAATACTTCAGGAATATTCACAGAATATTAAATAAATATTTTGGTTCTCTTTTTAAAAAACCAAAAGCCCAGAAGCATTCCTAAAGTGCCATCCCAAAGGCCGCTCGGAAGCACGTCCACACGGCTCCCACAGCAAAGTCCATCGAACCCCAAAGCCTCAAAAGGCTTCTGGTGTTTCAAACCAAAGCTTCAAGAGCTCAGCAAATACTGAAAAAAAAAAAACAAACCACCCCAAAATTTGTATCCCTTAAGCACAGAAAAAGTCGCACAGCAAAATAATCTTATATGGATGGACATCAAGTGTCAGTTCAACTAAAACCCTGGAACGAGTCGTTCCAGCCCAAAAGCCACTGCTTCTATTTTAGGCACAGAAAACTTCAGAGCTCTGGGGCCACAGCAAATAATGATGATAAAAAGGAAAGAGCAGCTGGCTGGCAGGGAGGAGCGGGAGCACAACAAGGAGCCTGGAGAAGATCATGGGCTGAAGATGAATCGTGTCTGAAAGGAGCAACTCGGCTTTCAAGTGAGGGGTGAGAAGCCTCGTTCCTGGGGACGACGTGGCTGCAGAACAGCCAACACAGCACCCTCGGAAGGGATGGATGTAAACTGCAGTTACTGGGTTTGGTTAAGGAGTTTAGTGCCATTTTTACACATAGGAAGCATTTGTGTTTGCATGTCTGTTCTGTGAGAGAGTTGGGAGAGATCGGGAAGGGGGATGATCACCAGGACGTGGCTCTTGTCTGACTGACATGGAACAGCCCCCCGGGGTCCCTGGCAGGAAAATCTGCAACGGAGAATTCCCTGACACACTCATAGGCCACACCACAGCGTGAGGGAGCTGGGCAGGGGGACAGAGCAGGGTAAAGCCTTATTGCCCAAAATTTGTGCTCTCAGGCAGTTTTGGTACAGGAGGCACAGCCACGGCTCCTGGCTGGCACAGGCACAGCTCCCACCAGCAGGGCTCTGCCCCACACTTGTTCTAACAACTCCAGTCAACTCCTCGAGGAGGGAATCAAACCAGGAACACGTGTGGTTTGCCCAATAATTACTGGATCTTCCCCACAGAGACTGACCCCGTAACACCCATCCCGGCCCCGAAAGGCTCGACGGCTGGATATCCACACGGTCTGAGTGTGCAACAGGACTACAAGGAATCAAACAGGCGCCTTGGTTTGTGGCAGTGTGAGCTGGGCTGTCTGATCTGACGTTTCCTCTCTGCGCTCCGTGTGCAGCGGCTGAATGTACCCCCTGTGAGCGGCCCCGCAGCACCGAACCACCACGGTCTGACTGGATAATCAGGCTGGATGCTGGGCTCGAGGTTAATATGCAGCCACCCCTTCCACCTGTAATGGGAATCTTTTCCACTGAGCTTTCTTCCCTGCTCTCATCTTCACACGAGCTTGTGACTCCTGGATGTGAACGCGCCGTAATGAAACCCTTTCAAAGCGGCGGCGATCAGATCCGTTTGTTTGCTTTTGAGCCCCACTCCCTTTAATTTCTCACCTTTGTTATCTCTTCTTTATTGATCTAAACTATCCATTACTGGGAACTCACCTCGTGCCACAGCCGCCCTGCCTCTCTGTAGCTTCCCCAGACAAGGCCCAGCCAACCAAACATCTTAAAGAACTGGAGACCCGATGGGATTTGGGAAACAAACCCGCGGCAACGCTGCGCTCCTGTCCAGCAGCAGCAGAGGGGATCACACCCACCGTGGAAATCAGCTTAAATCAAAGTCTGTGCCACCTCTGCAAATAACAGTTGCATGAATTTAGGAGACCTGAAGCAGCGTGTTTGCATTTGCTGTGTAAAGAGCAGGGCAGCCTAACTGTGCCCAGCCTGGGATGGAAGGGATGCTCCGAGGGCAGAGCGAGTGAGCTGCCCTCACTGCACTGATATATTCCTTCCTTAGCCACAGAAATTAACTGGATTCCCAGACACCTTCACCTCCTGAGCTGGGAAATAGGCCTGCACACTTCCCCCTCCATGAACCCTTCCGTTTTTGGTAAGTCCTTCTGCAATCTGGCTTAGTAACAAAAGGCAGCGAATACATCATCCAGTTTCTAAACGGGAGATGCTTTGTAAACATGTGCACACCCACAGATCTTGTGCACACACCACAGGGCTTGGCTTTTTAACTCCTGAAGAAAGTCCCACCACCACAGGTATCACTGATTTTGGGAAGTAACCGGAATGACAAGCGATGCTGAGATATTTAGGAAAAATCCCCCAAATGTATTACAAATCCACACTAATTTGCCAGTGGCTATGGCACAGCCCCCTGTGGATTTGGGCAGAACACACCCATGTCCAGAGCAGGAACCTGGGGATGGGGCCAGCCCTGTGACACCGTTACCTGGTTCTCCCGTGCCGGTGAGCCGGGCAGCGCGTTCCTCCTGCTCCCCTTCCCCGCCGTCTGTCGGGATCGATGGCAAACTGCAGGATGACTCCTCACCCTGGACAGGTGACCCATCCCCACGCTCCCCTGGAAGGGCCTCTCTCAGCACCGGCAGAGCCTGCAGCATTGAAAACAAGAATAGCCACAGCCCGTTATTCTCCACCTGGAGCGTTCCCCGACGTACCTTCAGGCTGATCTGTACTTCCCAGGGAAATCCAGTGGGTTTCTGTTAGGTGTTAAATTACCCTACTTGCAGGGTGTTCCTCTGGCTTTTGTTTTGGGACACAAAATATGGACTTGAGTCTGTGAAATCTACTCGATGTTTTGCTCCAACTCAGCGTTCAGTAAACAGCTCTTTAACAACACCATGAGCCTCCGGTGCTGAGGAGGAACCTCAGAGAACTCCAGGTTTCCTAACTGATCTGTAACTGATTTCTAGCCAAAACGCTTTGGATTCAGGTGAAAATTTTATTGTCCTGCGTCTGCTCCCTCCTCACTGATGTGACAGTGAGTTAGAACAGAAGACAGACGTGGTTCAGTGATCAGAGACGAGGAAGCTGGACCTGCTGCTGGTCATCACCAACCTGCCTCGGACCAGAGGTGCCGACAGGGATGGAGCTGACAGACTCAACAGCTCCATTTGTACATCAGGAGCTCAAAGGCCCCTTTCTGCACCTTCCCCTGCAGCCCAGCTGTGCACACCACCACCCAGTGGGGCTCCCAGAACACCCTAAAGCCCTCAGAGAAAGAAGTCACCGCCACGGGCCAAAAAAGCCAAAATTACATATTCTAAGGTGCGGGTGCCCACCTGGCTGTCCTGTGCCTCCAAAGCCAGCAGGTCATCAGACATCTCTGCTGCTCCCTCCGGGGCCCGAGCCCGGTGCTGCTCCAGGAACAGGGAATGGTGGCTCAGGTGACTCTGCAGCACTTCTGTGTCCCTGAGGAACAAAGCCAGCACCGTCAGTGGGACACCCCATACGTGAGACTCCTTGGTCTGGACAAGGGGGTGGGAAAAGCCATCACACGTTTGTCATTGATTACCACTTTTTACTTCGAAAATGCTCAGAGTGGGAACTGTAAGAAGCCACTTGTGACTTCTGCAGACGTGAGGAAGCTGGGCCGGGGTCACCAGTGTCACGGTGTCTGTCCCTGTCCTGAGGCTCAGGATCCAGACACACCTCACCTTTCCTGCATCCCTATCTCAGCCCTGAGGCCTCACTCCACAGGGCACAGCCGAGCACCCACTGCCCCTGAGCACCCACTGCCCCTGGCTCGTCTTTTAACGTAGAAAACCTCAGCGCTGCAACCTTGTTTGCCAAAGATGTTTGTTTTTCCAGTTGCTCCAGTGAAGTTTCACAGTGGAGTGAATTCCAATTAACTCCACAAGTGTTTGTCCCTAAGAAACCATTCAGGAGACACAACAAGGTATTAGTGCCGGCAGGCGTATCAGCCTCGGCAGGAGAGCCAGGTATCTGCAGAGAGCCCCTCCTTCAGCACTCACGAGTGCCCCGATCCTGCCAGCACTTGAGCACTGCGGAGCCTGCGACGGGAGGAAGGTCTAGACGGGAGCTAAGCAAGACAGAATGGAAATTGTTTTCGTTCCTGCGTTAAAGAGACTGAAAAAAACCCAACTAATTCTTGCTTGTCCTTGTGCCATATGCACTGGGAAAAAAAAAACAAAACAAACAAACCAAACGCACTTTTGCTGTTTTTAAAGGCCACGTGCATCTCCTGCCTCGTAGAAAAATAGAATTGCTTCTCGAAATCATGTTCCCTGTCCAGAGACTCGCGCTGCAGATCGCAGGAGTGACTGGCTGAGAAGTCTCTGGAGTTACTGTGTTTCTCTGCCTCCGGAGGGCCGGGATGCCCTGCCAGCATCCCGGGATAGACAAACAGGGCTTGGAGCCACCCGAAGTGCACAGGTATTGTAAATACATTCCCGTTGCAGCCCTTGGAAAAAAAAACCACCCTCGTCTGAGCTTTTCAAAGCAAACAGCAAAACCACACTGCCCGAGCTGTGTAGGAAGGGGAAAAAAAAAAAAAAAACAAACACACGAGCAAACAAACCAGCAAAAAATCAGCCCATGGGCTGAGATGCCACATGGAAATTACCCCTGTGCCGAGCAGTTTAATTCCTTCACCTCCACAATCGAAACAAATCTGGTGACCACCTACAGGTATGGGGACAGCCCGGGGACCTCAGAGGGGTTTTGATGAGGCTGCACCTCTATAATGATGCAAATGAGGACTTAACCACTGAAACAATGCGGCGGCTAATCCCGGACCAGGGGTGTAAATGGCTATTCAGGGCCCCGGCTGCCGCTTTGTGGGGCTCCCAGCCCAGGTCTCCACCAGCGATGAACACCCCAGCTGGGGCAGGAGGGAGTTTAATTTCTCTGCTCCGTGTGCAGGAGCCGACACGTTTCCACGGTTAACCCCGGCTGGCAGTGCCCCGGCTGAGCAGCTCTGAGCACAAAAACCCGCAGCGTTTTCGCCCTCGGGCTGAGCTGTCCCCAAAGCTGTGCTTTCCCTCGGAGTGTTGGGCAACAGTGAACAATTAAGTGGGAGCTGCCGTGCCTTTGGTCGAGTTTCCTAGACATTTAATAAGCAAAACAATACCCGGGAGATCACATAGGCAGTTAAACAGTGCTTTCTCTTTTCCCCCAGCCTTACAAACCCTGTATTCCAGCGGCAGGCTCGTTTCCCATTGTTTTCCTCCCGCTGGGTGGTCCTTCCAGGGTGCCACTCGAGAGGGATACAATAATAAAAAGGGAAGGGGAAGGAAGGGACACCAACATAAAGAAAAACAAAATGTATGACAATCTGCAGCAGGCTACGGATCAGAGGTCAGCAAACAAGAGGTCCTTCTCTTTTACAGGTTGCTTCCTGGAAACAGTCTGATTAAGCTGACAGCTTGAATTATGTGTTACATTTTGTAATGCACAATCCATCTGTGCTAAGTCCCCCTCAATGCAGCTGAAGCAGCACTGGCATAAGCTCTGCCTTTTTCCACCCCCTCAGTACAGGCCTTAAAATAGTCATCATCTTTCTCTGCACTAATTCTCAGAGACCCTCTCCCCCAGCCTCTCTCCCCCTGGGTTTAAGGCTCAAAGAAAGGGCTGGGTGCTGTAAGGAATGGTAAGAGGACACGGAGCCTTTCCCCTCGGATCAGCAGCTCCGACCGAGGGCTGGGGCTGTCGGGAGGGCAGTCCTGGTGCCTTCACAAGCCCAACGAGCCCCCACATGGTGGAGGCTGATCACCAGAAAACAAAGCCCAGGCTCACGTGGGTCTGCTTGTGAAAACATCCAGATGTCAGAGTAACCACTCCTTTAGCTGGGGAAGGCACCTGGAAATGAGGCTGAACTCATCCAGAGCTAACACATGACCTGCCAACTCTTAACCATGGGGGAAAAAAGCCCAAAACTCTTTAAAAAACAGAGACTGGCATCTCTGCAGTAAGACAGGAGAGGCATTCGCTCCAAAGATGAAAACTTGTGACTTCCTGGCACACAACAAGGATTTTGTTTTGCCTCTGCAGTCAGCCGTGGTCTCTGCTCCTTTCAAGGCCATCCCTTGCACTCATTTCAGATAACTCCCCAAAAGTGCACAAACGACCCCAGTGCCCCAGGAGAGGGAACAGTGCTTCCTCTGGATGCCACAGCGACAACACTGCTGCAGTGGGACAGCCCAGGTTACAGAGATTTTGACTTCAGACAGCAAGTACACAGAGCTTGGTGTAAGGTCAGCACATTTCTGCAGCCAGAGTAGGAATTTGGCAAGAGGGAACCACAGGGGCTGGAATTATTGCTGTTGTGACTCTGACCAAAGAAAGCTGCATTCTCATGGTCTGTGCAACTTATACAACTGACATTCATGCACTGATCACTTGGAAGCCTTTCCACAAGTTCTTTAGCTCAGTGATTATTTTGCAAGGCTCGAGGGTACACACCGAATTTTGGGTGCCTTGGAAAGCCCACCTGGCCAGAAAGACAACAAGGGAACCACTGCTCCTCCCTCCACAAGATCCTCCTCTCCTGCCAGCTTATGTGCCTTTAAATTTTCAGGTAAAACAAACCAAAACCCGTATCTTTGCTGCAGAAACAGCCAGCAGTGGTGACCCCACTTCCCCCGGCCTTGAGGAAGGGCAGCTTTCAGCTCGGCATCACGGGGAGGGACCCTCCCTGCCGTGGGTTCAGCTCGTGTGTGATTTCCCTGCACGTCTCCCCAGCCTCGGCACAGCCAGGCCTGGCCAGGGACAGAACACAAGGCTGAACTGCCGGTGCTCAGCTCCCCCTGCCCCGGCAGGACCGGCACTCCCCCGGCCGCCGTGATTAACAGGTGTGATACAAAGGAAACACGGGGGAAAAGCTATTTACATGTAAATTAGGCGATGTTTCCATAGCGAGCAACAGAGCCCGATGCAAATGTGAGATGATAAAGTTACAGGAGTGCCGGTTTCTGCTCAGCTGTCACCTATTAACGCTCCAACTAATCCTGACGTCAGCACCGAGACCATGGACCAGGAATGCTGGGGGAACAGAAGCACTGAACAGGTTTAAAAGCTGCGAACAGCCAGGATGGAAAAACTCAGCCAAGTGGCAGAAGAGGAGAACTGGTTCCCCAGGAGCCCTTTACCCCTGTTCTCCAGGGGTAAAAGCACTGGTTCCCTCTGTGTGTGGTCGCTGCCTGATGTCCCACTGAAACCCCAGTGGGGACCTGGGAAGGGGTGCCAGTGGTTGGCAAAGGACACGAGGAGGGACCTGGGCCAGCCCCAGGGACCATCTCTGGGTGGGCACTGCCCTGCTGGGATGGGGATGCACTTCCCTGTCTCATGAGGGCGTTGCAAGGCCGACAATCCGGCTGTGCTGGATGTCACAGTCACTGCTCTGGCACTGCAGTCCTTGGCCACACAGCCCCACACTGTCACAGGGCACCACAGGACATGGGGCTGCACTGCCCTGTCCTTGTTCTCCCTCCTTTTCTATTTCCAGACAAATGGCCAAAAGGTTGAACCAACTGGCAGTTCTGGTCCACACAAAACAGGCTGTTCAGTGAGTGACAGGTACTTGCCATACAGAGCCACTGGGGTAAGATTTGTGTACATCTGAAGAACAGCTATTGCATTTTAACAACAAACACCCTTCACTCGGCCAGCTCAGACCGAGGGAGGTACCTGAAGCCACTGAACCCCCAGCACAGGTCCAAGGTCCCACAGGACAGGTGAGGGCTTTGGGCTGTAGTGCCCCGAGCAGCCTGGCTGATCCGCAGCCTCCGGAGCATGGACAGTGAGTGAGCAGAGAGAAAGCAGGGAAGGCCATACCTGTGTGGTGCTGAGCTGTCCCAGGGCTCCTGCTGTGCCAGGGCAGGGCTCAGTGGGGGCAGTGGGGAGCCCTCCCCAGCCTGGGCATCCCCGTCCCGCTCCTGCTGCTCGCTGGCAGTGCTGGGGGTCACCCCCTCCTCGGCACTGCTGGACACCAGGGGCTCTGCACTGCTCTCCTCCGGGCCAGCCCACCAGTTACTCAGCACAGACTTTGATCCTGTCATAATAAATAAAAAAAAAAAAAGAGGAATTCATTATTCTTCCCAAAATGTCAGCAGGACCAAGGACTGTATCCTAGTGTAGGAAATGAAACCCAGGTTACCCACACTTTTTGTTCAGCCCTGTCCCTTCACACGTGTGTGTGAGCATCCAGCCATCCTTCTGCTTCCCTGCCCACAGCCCTGTGTCCTTCCACACTCCTCTCACAAGGGGGAGTCTGGGGAGGCTTTGGGGTTTGGGAACAAACGTGGCACTCCTCAAAAACCACCCTGGCACAGAGACCAGCTACCAGACCCAATCAGCTCTGGAGGAACAATCAAACAGAGAAGCTGGAAAAAGCTTTTCTCAGGGGAAAGCAGTGCACCCCAAGACTGATCCCAGTGTTCAAACCTTGCAGCAGAACACACGCCCTGAGGCTGCCACACCCTGCAGTTCACTGCCTGCTCCTGCTGCCGTACCTGGAACACCTCCCTGCAGCTGTCCCTCCTCGGGGGTGGCTGGTGTGGGGTCAGGAGCTGAGGAGAGGAGCTGCTCAGAGCCTTCCTCGCTGGCAGCCAGGTCCCCGTGTGCTCCCTCCAGGGACCCCTCGGTCTCTCCAGCAGCGCTGCTCCGGCTCTGGGCACCACATCCCTCAGGGAATGGGGGCTGGGGGGGCTCCTGCTGCGTTCCCAAACCTCCCGTGGCCGGGACACCTGGGGTGGGGCAGCCCAGGAAGGCTGTGGCTGGATGGAACCGTTCTCTTGGCACGGCTGCCTCGGTGCCAATTCCCGCTCGTCCTCCAGCCTGGGGCACCTGAAACACACAGTGGGACGTGGCTGAAGGACACACATGGGGAGCCTGCTGCAAGTGGAGCTTCTGGAGGGTGGCATACTGCTTTCTGGAGAGAGAACTACCACAGCATTCAAGTGTTTGCCACGGCATTAATATTACACAATCCCTTGGCAGGCATTCCGTGCATCCCAGTGTGAAAATGAGGGCCTTCTGCTCTTGCCTGGCTGCTAGACCACAGCACAGAGGAAGGGCAGCTCCTCAGCTCACACCACTCCCTTTCCCTCCTGGGGCACCGACCAGACACATTTCCAATGGCACTTTCCTCCAAGAACTGTTGAATTTGCACAAAAAAACCAGGTCCAGGAGTACAACCACTCTGCTGCTAAATCCCAGTGTTTTAGTACTTGCCTTTTTTCCTTTGCAAATCTACTCAATCAGGACAATTCAGGAGGAGTGGCTACTGCCACCACCACTACTGCAGGGTCACCACCAGTTTATGCAAAGCCAAAATTAGCCATCGTAATGCCATTGTTCACACTGAGCAGGGCTTCCTTTCCAGCCCCAAATCCCAGCAGGACAATTTACAGTCACCTCCACACCTCTCCCCTCTCTTTCACTGCCTGACCTCTCCCTCCCACACAAAGTCAGCTGCCGAGCCCAGCTGAAAGGAGACAAAGGCATCTTGTCTGGTCTGTGACCAAGGTTCCTTAAAAAAGCTCAAATTCCACGTAACAAGAAGCAGAACAAAAAGCCATGAAGTTATTTTAAGAAGAAGCAAAGGTTTGCTACTCAGATTAAGTTCACAGCTTATTCCATCACCACTGCTCTCAGGTTCCTCCTAATTAATTAGTTGGTGCTTTCAAATGCCTCCTGCCAGTCCTGCATGGCTTTGGCAGCTCCTGGATGCAGTGTTCCAAAACAAATGGAATTCAAACAGGCACGAGCTCTTGGCAGAGTCACAGCAGACACATCCCTAACGAGCTTCTCTTGGATTGCAGAGAAATAGTCATCCCTTCAGCACCTTTGCATTCTCAAAGCAGAAATGTGACAGATTATGTTGGTCCAGGCACTGCTTTTACCACCAGAACAGGGCAAACCTGGAGGTGTCTTGCCCAAAACAGTCACCAAATGGCTGAACTTCAGGTCACCCCAGCTGGGAGCTGAACAAAGTCTCTGCACAAACACACCTTCAGTCCTCGCCTGGTTTGGAGGGCAGGCTCCCACCATCCTCCAGGGACAAACCCCATCGCTCTGGTTATCATTGGAGTGTTCTGAGGAGAACAGAGACAAGAAAAGCCATTCCAGCAGGGCTGACAGAAGGGCCCAGTGTCCCCTGGCAGCAGACAACCAGGTGAGAGCTCTGGAGGGCAGGTCCAGTGAGAGGCCTGTCCCTGCCAGGCACTCCTTCACCTGGGAACACCCCTTTCCCAGGGAAAGGGGGCTCTGCCACCCACGGGTGTTCCTGGGAGGTGCCCACAGCCAACAGACACAGCAGTGCCAGCCTGCAGGAGTCCAACATCTTCAGGAGGCTTCAAGCAAGTGCTTGCAAGTTGAAGAAGCCAGACTTCATAGCACAAAGGTTTCAGGAGCTCTGCCAGCTGGGATGGACCTCCTCAGTGTGGGACTTCTGAGCTTAAGGACTCCCACAAAAACTGGGACCCCAAAAGGGTGCATATCCCCCATCTCAAAGAGGTACCAGGTATTCCTGGGGGCATTCAGGCCATTGGGATACTGACCATCACTGGAAGACTGTTTCTAGGATTGTCCTTAGTCCCCAGGATGTGCCACTGATGGGCTCATCACACAGTCCCTGGATCCCAACCTGCCTGAAGGAATTCCAGTGCTAGTAAATGAAACCAGTTCCGTGATCCATATCCTGGATATCCCAAGTCACAGCATGAGCCTTTGACGTTCTAGTACCGATGTCAACTTTTCCATAGGTTAGTAAATCTCATCTCCCACACCACCTGCTTTAACTGAGCAACCCAGCATTCCAAAATAAACTCGTCTTTCCCCACAGCTCCCAATTCCAACCGCGATTCCCACCCTGCTGGAGGCCTGGCCTATATAGGTCAAGGCTGCTCGGGTTCATTGCTTTGTATATTACAGTTTAAAGAATGCTCTAAATTCAAGGTTTTTAACTTTTTAATCTATGGGGAAAACTTCCTATAAACTCAGATTAACGACTGCTAATGCACTGAAGAAAGGAAAGCAAAAACCTTCCTCCTACCATAAAAACAAAATAGTGTGGCCTCTGTTTCTTTTCTGATAAGAGTCTTAAATACCAAACATTTAACTGCATAATAACATTCCCTGGCAGCCAGCAGCCTGCTTAGCAGATACATAAAGCAGGTAAAAGGGGAAAAAGTTAATTTCTTGGCTGAATGATTCCATCGGTAGCTATAGGGCAAACTAGAAAGTCTTTTAGCAAAGTAGCAGTTGATTCTTCTATCAATCTGCAGCACACACACACTCTTCCAAGGAATGCATTAAATATGAAAATCATATCCCGTTATCATCTGTTCCCAGCTTTCAGCCCAGTAAGCTCCCCTTAATGAATGCTGCAGCCTGAGGGACGCGGCGCCGCCGGCTCCTCGGCGGGATGGAGAGACATGGAGAGACGCTCCCGTCCTGCCCGTGCCGGCGCCGCCTGGCTGAGGGGCTCCCACACACAGTCACAAGTGACTACTCTTGCCAGCACGCTCCCAGTTATTACCAGATGGGTTTTTTAGACATTTCATCTAAAAGGGCTTTGCCGCTTTCAGTGGAGGAAGCGGCTCTGGTCTTGAACTGTATCATTTATATGGAGATAGGAGGAGGGATTAGGAGCCTGCATTACTGCAGATATATGGCAGCAGATATTTTAAGTATTCCTTGTCAGTCTTTTTGTCCGTTCCTTAGATATGCAATCTCCTTTCTGCTTCTTCCGAGGAAAGGTCAAAACACACAAAATCATAAGCACACCGCGCGGATCCGCCGCTGCATTTCCGCAAATACCCCTCCTTAGGAACACTCCCCTTGGCCACGACCATTTCCACACTATCCAGCACAGGAATTAGAAACCCCAACAAGACGTGCATAAACGATCGGGGTTGGTTTGTTTTTTTTTATAATTCCAGCTCTTTGGTTGAAATAATTGCACTTTTTACCCAGGTGATTCTCCTTCACTCAGGCACTGAACACCATTTCACACTGCACACGCCAGGACTGAAATCCCCACGGAAAGGCTGCACAGCCCTGGAAAAAAGCCCATTCCCCCCCATTACCTGCTCGCTGGATCCTTCCTCCTTGTCACCTCCTGCTGACAAGCTGCCCTCTTGAAGGGATAACAGGCTTTTAATTTCCCTTCCATACCACGCCTAAATGGGAACAAATCCGTCACACAAAACTGGAGGCCAAAATCCACCCCCCCACACATACAAACCAACAGATATTACTTTGCAACCTGTGCACCTTTAAATGTAAAGCCCTCGCAGCCTTTTTCACTCAGACTACATTTAAAAAGCCAGAGATCCCATTTTCTCCTCGTTTCTCTGCTCCCCTGGCCAAGCAGCGTGGCCTGTGCACAGTCTGCTGCAGGGCTTTCACACACATTTATTCATTTGCAATTGAGAATCCCACAGAACAGCAGTAACTTGTTGACTCAAATTTATGGCATCCCAGCCATCATCTGTGACACTGAGTTACTGCTGCTGTCCCCAGACAGCGGCTCGGCTGCTGGGGGGTGAAACCAGCTTTGGGACTTGTTTGTCACACACCACCCCACAACTGGCTGAGCCTTACAGGGAGAATGCAGGGCAGGTGTCACAGAGAGCAGCCCAGCAGGACAGGCCCCGTGTTTGCTCCCCCAGGCCTGGCTCTGCCCACTGCAGGGTTTAATGGAGCAGGGGTAACACGCCGGGAGCAGGGCTCGGCACAGCACGGGCAGCACCCGCAATTAATCCTCTCTGTTCCTAATTGCAAACCCCAACAAACGTGTCAGGGCAGCCTTGAAAGCACTTTTGCAGCAGGTGACAGGCATGAAAACAAATCCTTAACACAATTAACTGCCCCGGCTCTGCCCTTTGCTCCAGTGGTGCGTTCAGTTCCCAGGTAAGAGGCTGCTCGGGAAACTGTAAACATGGAATTTCAACAAACAAAACCTCACCACGTGACAATTAGGGATGCTCAGAAGAAGCTCACATGTAACTCCTGAATTTTCCTGAAAGCTTAAGTGAATTTATTTGTACTCCTACAAATTACTGACCGAACTGCAGACAAACACGGGGAACAAAAGTGCATCTTTCAGAAACAAAAGAAGTTTTGTGAGCTACAGCCACATAATAAATGTGCCCAGAGTTGTGATAAAGCACTCCTAAAGGGCATTCTCTATGGAAAAAAAAAGAAGAGAAAACAGTAATAATTTCTGTCTGTGTACTCCCACGATAGATTAAATGATTACATGCTCCATAACTCTTCTGCTTTTCATAACTAGCATGGAGGAGATGTCATTTGTTCAGCAGCTCAGAAGAATAACTGTAACTTGGCAAAGATAAAATGGATGGCACAGAAACATCAAAATGGAAGGACTGAACAAAACCCCACGTGCAGATCGACCCCTGGCACGACTGGGACTCACACCAGGGTGTCAGAACCACCACAACCTGCCTCTGGTCAAACTGGTGTGCACTGGGGCTGCTGAGAAAAAAAAAACAAATCCTGGGAAACAGCAGGGGAAAGCTGGGACCATGGCACACCCCTCCTCCTGCTCTGCTTCAAGTAACAACTAAAAATCAGAGTGAGGGGAACCACACCCTCTCCACAGACAATCTGAACTCTGGGTTCACTGCAGCCAGGAAAAGATCCAAACAGGCGCTACCCGGGTGACAGCTGTGTGAGGAATAAACACAGCCAAATGTTTCTGAAGGATGCCACTGCTCACTCCCCTCCCAGACTGTGCTTCCCCAAAACCCCAGCTCTGTACATTAGTGGCGAGAGCACAAATCACAGCTTGGTTTTTAAAAATCTGAAGTCACCACCATACGATACCACTTTGCAGCATCCCAGATTGTTTGCTGAGGAATAGCAAGACAACATAATAATAATTTTTAAAAAGTCCTCAGGGCTTGACTTTATTTTTAGCAGTCTGTTCAACCTGAGGTGCTTCAGATGCCGCCCGTTCTATAACCCGAAACAGGGATCCTGAGCCAGCTCGCCCCGAGCACCAGGACGTGCAGAAATCTCCTTGCCAGTACAACAACAGCAAACACCAATGAATGCATCAGGTCTTATAGAAAGTTACTTCCATCTTGCGGATCATCTGCAAACCTGTGGTGTCCATGTGCTCCTGCAGCCGGCGGAATTCCCGGCGGTAGGACTGGTTCCGCCGCAGAGCCGACTGCTGCCGCTCGGATACTGCTGCCAGGTGCTTCTGCAGCTCCAGGGACCTCACCTGCATCCTACAGGGAAAGAGGAGCTGCGCTTAGAAAGCGTGACAATAAAACAAAGGCACCTGTTGCAACCGCTTTTCCTCACACGCAACAACACTGACAGGGGAGTTGCCCCCAGGGCTCCAAAAACACACATTCTCCTGCAGATATATATATATATGTGTGCCACTTCCCTGCAGATTCACACAGGGGCTTTGGTGTTCAAAAGGGTAAATGCATTAAAAAAACCTCTTGTAGGTGTGTTTTACACGGGTTATGTTCTCATATTGCACTAAATCAAAATGAAAGCTGCCCTCAGAGGAACGTGTTCCGGGAGCCACACGAGCAGCCACACCGAGCCTGAGGTTTCACAGCTGCCTAAATCCACAGTGCCACCAAAACAGGCACTGAAAAATCCATCAGAACCAGTTCTCACCCAAACCACATTCCCTTTCGGCCAGGCCCATTCCCTTATCTGGTCCCAGGGCAGCCACACAGCCTTCCTGCCAACACGGGGAAATGGGAGCCAGGGACACCTTTTTAAAATAAAATAACATCCAAGGAGCTTTTAAACAGGCTTACAGGTGCGGATCAGCCGTTGTGTATTCCATCAGCTGCCTTTCTAATTCCAGCCTTTTGGCTTCACTGCAAGAAAACAAACAAACACAGAGTAAGATAAAAATATTTCACTGTTTAAAGTGTCCAGAATGCCAGAAGTGAAGCGTTTTGCAGAGCACAGCCCCTGGCGAGCAGAGAGCTCAGCTCTGCCAGGAGTCACACACTGATCTGCCAGCCCAGCTCAGCACAAAGCAGGCACCTCAAAGCTTTCACTTCCCTCTTTGTTCCTCACTGGAACGGGGTTGCTGTAAAGGGAAAAGAGGCCTGAACATGCACACAGGACCCATCGAACAGCCAGAGACCCTGCCCAGCCACAGGGAAGGCAGTTCTTGAGCTCACCTCTCCTTATCTCCCCCACACAATCCCACAGCAGACCCCTTTCCATGCAGAAAATACTTGGCTGGACTTGTTTCCAGGACAACACCCCAGAACCTCTCCCAGGGACAAGTCTACACATTAAAACACTTCCAAAGTCAGCCAACTCTTCACTGGATCACGGACCCCACGTGCCAGCCAAGTATTTTATTGGACTTCAAATCAGGGCACAGGCTGTGGGGACAGTCACATGCTGAACCACGAACACCTCACCTAAAGCCATTCCAAAGGGAAGCTGTTTTCGGGACCAGAGCAAAGCTGCTGTTATTTAACAGTTGCAAATTGCACCTGTTATTTAATTGTTACAAACTGCACCTGAGGAGAAGCAACCATCCCACGAACAAAAAACCATAAAATAACCAAGAGCTCAGGCAGAGACTTCCAGCAGATCCCATTACAAACCCTGCCATGAGCAAAGCCAAAACCCAAGTTCTTCTTAAAAAATAGCGACCAGTTGTGAACAGGCAGAAAGGGTGTGGGAACGATGGGGCACACGCAGGACATCACATCTCCATACATCTGGGCACGCTCCTCCACGGATTTGGGCTCTCCCTACACACAAACACACCTCCTCCCAGCCTCCCTGCCACAGAGGAAAGGCAGGAAAACCCCTTCCTGCTGCTCCACGTGAGACATCAAGGCGACCATTTTACCCACCTGATCCTGCCACCGCCTGGAAGAGGATTAGGGTTTCATGTCATGTACACAGTTTAAGAGCCACACTCCACCTGGGATCTCATCCCTGCAATTTCCTCTTTCACCACGGACAGCCAGGCAAACACAGACCTCAACAGCTTGTTTTTACACTTCCTGAAATCATTTTGCTGCCTCAGTGGAGAACACAGATACCCTGATGAACGGGGAGGCCGAGGGGTGAGAACAGCCACTGGCTCCCATCCTGCTTCCCACCCTCCCATCCCACAGCTGGCACAGCACGTTCCTCAGCTCCCTAATGCCTGTTCCCTCCTGCCAGCCAGCTTTTTCAGCATCCCTCTCCTGTCTGCAGCAGCCATTTAGGCAGCACAGGAATCCCCCAGGAAGGGCTCCTGGAGGGCAGACGCAGCCGTACAAGCCCCCTCCAGGCATCAGAGGGTCCCTCCAGGTGCCCAGCGTGGCACTGGCACAGCTCTGTAAGGATCCAAGCAGCTCATTTTCAAACAACCCTGAGTCTTCAGTCTACAGAGAGAGTGTCAGTTTGGGATTTGGGAGCAGAATTCAATTCTCTGTCCAGCCACAAGCCCTCTCTAACCTCTGCCATCCCCCAGGCATTGTTCTGCAGCAACTTTGACCCCTCACCTCCCACTTAAACCAGCAGGACTGAGGTGCCCCAGTGGTTTTTGAGGTCCCAGCTGTGCTCCAGCTGCATATCCACAGTGTGGGAGCAGCAGCACTCAAGCCACTGGTGAGATAAGTCCATGGAAAGCTGCCCAATCCGTGGGCACCGCGACCTGCCCGTGCAGGTGGGAAATGTCACTGTCACAGCTGGTTTTCCTGCACCAGTCTGACACCAAATGAGCACAGTGGGCACGGAGCTCACCCACCTCGCCAGCCCAGAGCCTCAGCCAGCCCCAGCAGGGTGGGAGGGGGCCTGTCTGGCAGCTTCTTCCTCACACAGCTGACACCAGCAGGTATTCCTGAATGGAACAGCCCCACACGGTTCCCACTCTGTGCTTAGGACACCTCAGCATTTGTGCACATTCCCTGCAAATCCTGGAGCACCCGAAGCACCTGAGGCACCCTGCCTGGCTGCCACAGCTGAGCTAATTGCCCAGTTACTCTAATTACCAAGTTACTCAGGGAGTTAAGTGCTGTACTTCACTGCATAATTCATTTACTCCATGCCCACACCACTCAAACCCTGCCCTCCTCACTGCAGCTGCCCAAGAGTAAGTGCTGAGTAATCAGCAGAGTAAGTGCTGAGCAACCCCAACAAGGTCGGGGGTGCAATGAACGCGGGAGAGAAACTCCCTGCCCCAATTCCCTCGTCCCCTCAGGCTCTTCAGAACTAATCCTTCATGATTCTGCACAGCACAGGGATCCCACCCACCTGCACAGTGCCCTGAGCGTGCAGCACTTCTGTGTTCAGAGCGGACAAAGTGCCAGCACTAGGAACTGTAACACAGCAAACAGTGCCTGCAGTGTAATTTAAGGTCCAGTTACGGGTTTTGCCCGAGTCTCAGGGCAGTCCAACCACAACAGGATTATCAGGGAAGCAATGCACAGCAGCCCTGTAGAAACACGAGCCACCTGCAAGTTCGGATCCTCAGGGCCCGGGTGGTGTCAGAAATAACAGCAATGCCGATGTCTGAGCCCCAGCACCAGCCTCCTGCGAGACAGAAAACTACCTGTAAGCCAGGAGCGATCCCGAGGGGTTCCCCCGGGCAGAGCACGCGCTGCGACCGGAGCAGCCACCGGGCACTGCCGGAGCATGGCGGAGCTCCGAGGGGCTCTGAGCCCCCATCCCCACGGACAGGCGCCTTTCCCTGAACCCACATCCCCTGCGGCGCCCAGAAACACCGTCCAGGTGCTCCGAGACGAGAAAGGCACGGCCGGAGAACGTCTGCCCGGGCCCGCTCGGCACCGGGAGGGCGTTTATCAGCGCTGTTTGCTGAAGTGAACCAGAGCGCCTGTGAAGGTCAGCGGAGCCCGCGGGCGCCCCGGGTACCCCCGGCACCCCCTCCCCCGGGGACGGGACAGGACGGGACGCGGCGCAGCCGGGGCGCTGGATTCTCCTTCGCGGATTCACGTGCGCTGGAAACACAACGTTCAAACCCGCGTGGGGCCGCTCACCTGTCGCGGAGGCTGCGGAGCAGGGGGTCCCGGGGGTCCCGGGGGTCCCAGTGCCCGGCGGTGCCGGTGGGTCGGTCCCGGGGATGGCCGGTGGTGCCAGGGCGGGCGGTGCCCGGTGGTGCCGGGAGCTGGTGCCGGGGCTGGCGGTCTCGCCGGCGGCCCCAGCGCTCCAGGGTGTCGGTGCTGGCCGGTGTTCCCGCTGTTCCCGCTGTTCCCGCTCCCGCTGTTCCCGGTCCGTTTCCGCCGGTGCCCACGTGCCGCTCCCGCCGTGCCCCGCGCGGGACGCCGGAAGTGCCGCCCCCGCGGTTGCCATGGAGACGGGCGCGTTAAAGCCCCTTGGGGCGTGTTTAAGCTTTTATGGCGTTTTTAAAGCTTTCATGGCATTTTTTTGAAGCCCTGGGTGGTTTCGAACAGGTCAGAGAGCGTTGCTGGAGCAGGGGAGCCGGCGCAGGTTCGGAGACTGTCGGGATGTAAAGTGCCCATTCCAGCTCTGTCCCATCCCGGTGTCCCATCCCGGTGTCCCATCCCGGTGTCAGGATCACCTGCGACCTCACGTGTTGCTGTTCGCGGGGCTGTGGGGCCCAAACAAGCCTCCGGCCTGGTGCTGGAAGAGACCTGGGGCGAGGCAGGGATCTGTGCCCCTGGAAAATGGGGAAATAGGGACTTTGCAAAGCGCCAATTCCAAAAATAACCGGGAGCTGGTCAACAGTTACAGTAACACGGCCCTCCTCTAGCAGCTGATTTCCCTGAGTTTATTGTATGCTGTATTTTTCACGAAAAACCCCTGATTCCTCATCCTCTGGAGTGCCATCGTGTCCCTCTGGTGATGTCACCTCACCCAAATCCATGTGGGAGAAGCCACAGACACACCTCCAGCCCCGACAACCCCCCCCCAGTGTTCTCATCTCCAGCTGGGAATGAAAACAAAAACCTCATCTTTCATTTCCAGATAAAAACTTCAATCCCTTTGAAAGGAAGTTGCCAAATTAGCGCTTGAATTCCAGTGCCCCAATAAAGTCTGAATACCGCGGGAGTAATTGAAATTAAGGAGAAATGCTACATCAATAGACAAAATTGCGGAGAGCAGTGAAATGCTTAAGCATAATTAGAACAGCAATCAGTGTACAATTAGTGCGAGATCATCATAATTATCCTTCGTTAGAACTTCTGGCCAACAACAGCCCCATGAAAGCGTCAGCTGGAGCTGCAGGCACTGCCTGAGGGTCTGGGCTGGACCTGGGGGGTACCTCGGCCGGGTTTTGCTTATCCAGCAGCACTCCTTGAGTTTTCCAACACCCTCGGCTACCAACTCAGCTCCACCAGACTTAAATTCAGAGTAAAGAGCTGTGTGGAAGGCAGGGAGCGGGACTCAGCAGCCCCTAGATTAGCCTGGCTCAGCCTCTGTGTATCGGTATAAATAACGGGCTCAGCAAGATGTGGAAGGCTTGGGCTCGGGTCAGAGCTTTCCTACTCCAGGGATCACCAGGCAATGGATTTGCAGATCTGGGAGCCTTTTAGTATTGAATTCCCATCACAAAGGACGCACTGTTCACTCAGTCCTTTGTTTACTGAAAGCCAAGATGTGTTTTGGGGAGATCTCACACCTTCACAAGAGACCACAGGTGAAATCTGGCCCTGAGCTTGCCTGAATTTCCAAAGCTGGGCATTTTCCCCCCAGATCCCGACCTTACAACCACAGCCCCCCCCAGCTTGTCCTTTCCTTTACAAATACATGGAGCTCTGGCATCTCAGCCGTGGACACGACATCTCTGCCCTCTGAGAGAGCCACTTGTAGGGCTATGAATTCCCTGGAGCCTTGGTCCAGCACGAGGTTCTTCCTTAGTCCCAGGGGCAGATAAAATATGAATAAAAAGGTTTTCATGGTTGCCTCATAGTTAAAATTGCTTTTTCCCCCTCCAGAAGGCTTCTCATTGCTGATTATCTACATCAAAACAAACACTCTCCCCTTTGACACAAAGGGGAGACACAAAAAACTTACTGTTTATTTTTTTATTATTATTATTATTTCATTTTTATTTATTATTTCAGAGTATCAGCCATGAAATGTGCTCTGTTGGACTGACACAGGTTTTAATGTGTCGCTGTGTGTTGGGGCTGAAACTGTCAGAGGCTGCACAAGAAAACACTGTCCCACACCACAGTTCTGTTATTTTTCAAAGCCAGGAAAGACTCTGACTTCCTTCAGCCTGTCCCAGCCACACACCAGGTTTGGTTCTGGGAGACTCAACTGCTTTTGAAAATATTTGTGCTTGCTAAAATAATACCTAAAGTAGTACAAAACCTCCAAGCGCTTCCAGCGCCATCTAAAATGCTGAGCACAGGTTGTATCAACACACTGAAAACCTTATCCCCAAACGGTGATTCCAGGTTTTGGTGGAAAAGGGCTGATCCCTGACCCATCGGGGTTGTTTGTCTCCTGGGCTGTCCCAAACCTGGGAGGTTTTTTTCGCTGTGAGAGGCTGGAGGGTGTTGTCAGGAAAGAACAACTCAACCCCTGCTGTTTATTTAACAAAAATTAAGGAAACAAGGAGCCTTAGCCTGGTTCCCTGGCTGTATTTCCCACTCTGTTCATGTCTCAGTGCTCACTGTGGCCGCTGATCCCACAGACAGGCTCATAATTGACTCAAGAATAATCTTATTCCTCCCTTCCCTGATAAGGAACGTGGTCCCTGAAAGCCTACAAAGAGGAGTGTTTTGTTTGTGTTCTCCCTGCAGTACTTCACACTTCTTTTAGATTGTTTTAATTTAATTTTGATGTAATCTGATAAGAGCTGTAAAACTGTCAAAGGAATCTGCCTCCTTCTGTCGCATTAAATACACTTTGAATGAAATGGTGGTTTTTGTCCCCAGTAGCTGCCAAACCAAAGCATCTCTTGATTCAAGCGCAGGGATTGATGTGCACTAATCTTAACAGCTTCACACTCTGTGTTTAATTTAGGGAGGCAGCCACGTGTCCTTCAGCATCCTGCTCTCCTCCGGGGTGTAGCCCTATCCCGAAAGGTGCGGGATTCACCTCACGGAGCTGAGCACCACAGGGTGCTCACCTGCAGGGGGAAAAAAGGGATGGGAGAGAGAGAAGGAAAGGTCCCTGCCAGAGCTTTTCCTGCCCTGCTTATCTCCTCCAGGCTTTTCCTCCCCAGGTGCCACATCATCCCCCTGTCTCTCCCTCGGCCTCTCATCTACCAGGGGTCCCCGGCGTGGGATTTGCTGATTTTCCTGAGCAGTGCATCTGCACAGTCTGCCCCAGCCTCTGCTCAAGAGCCAGGGAAGGGAGGGGAAGCCCCTTGGACCCAGAAAGTCACGGCACAGCTGAATACATCTGCTTTTCTTTTTCTCAATTAGACCCATAGCACAGGCCCTGGTAGCTTTGTCAAAACATACACAAAATTTACATAATGCCCTTAGAAATCCTTTTTGTTAATGCCTCAAGTCCCAAATGCAAAGCACTAATAACACACCAGTAATCAGAGAGCAGTAACAGCAGAGACCAATCTCAGCAGAGCAGTTGAGAGGATCCAACTCTCAGTGGCCATGCCTGGAAACAGTAATTAACGTGTTGAATGTAATGTTTACATTTTAATACGTTTAAATGTAATAAGATGCTTTTATTAAATGTTACAGTCCCTTGAAAGCTGTTATTCCTCCTTTCTGATGCACCAACAGCACACGCAGTGTCCGCTGCAGCGGGTGGGATCTGCTGTGACGGGGCGGGCGACACGAGTTCCTCCAGCAGGAACCTGGAATGCAGAACCCAACGGCTGATTAAACAAAAACCTGGAGACTGCAGCACTTAAAGCTATATAATGTTTATTAAAAACGTCAGGGCCCTAGCCAAAGCCTAGTGACATAATTGAAAAGCCTTCAGGCACGTCATTGTGCATGGATTTTGAATTAATCCTGGAGGATTGAGATACGAGCACATATCATTGTTTACGGCTCCGTGTTGTTCGTGAGCCCCAGGAAAGCCACAGCACAGGAAAGGACCTGGTTTAGAGACCATTTGCCAGGAAGCATCCCTCCTCTTCAGCCATTTCCAAGTGCTTTTCCAGTCTCCTGCGTGGCACAGGAGGCTCCACGAGTAGAAGGGAGCAGGTATTGCCCGACTGAGGCTGTTCCGAGGCCAAGCATCCAGAGAGGATGTCAAGGAGATTTCAGGTCTCTCTGCTTCCTCAGTAATTCAGTCACTCCTGTGTCCAAGCAGATGTGAGGAGTTACCCTGTCCCAGTTTAAGTGTCTGCTGCTGTCTGAAGAGGAAAGAGGAGATTGACTATGTTGTACTTCCCCGTTCCTGGAGAAACGAGAACTAAGTTGAGAACTAAACTGAACTGAGGTGTGAGCCCAGAGGCTGAATTTGAAGCAAACCCATCACAGACAAAGGTCTCAATTCCCATCTTATCTGAAAACATCTGTGCCTCACACCCCAGAGCACCGGGTGCCACCACTCCTCCAACTTCTGTTCCTCAAGCTGAACCAGTTTTGCTGTATTTCTGTGCAAGAAAGACTATTTGGGCTCATTACAGAATGTCTCTTTCAGGCCTGCAGTAACCAAGCAGAGAGCAGGAGAAATGGCTCACTAATCCAGGGCCAAGCTCAATGCCACGAGTGCCCGTTGGGGTCCCATGGCAGGAGGGACAGGGTCCCTCTCAGCTGCAGCTTGAGGTGCCACAGCCTGGCACAAGGCAGAGCCTGGCACAGGCACCACGAGTTAACCCCTTCCTTACAGATCTGGGATGGAGAATATCCCTCTGGAGGCTCAAACCGTGCCCGAGCGTGTCGCTGCCAGCTCCCTGCCCGAGGGACGTGGCTGCGCCTTCGTGGTGCTGCAGTGAGGGAAAGGGGACACTCTGCACCCACACCCGTTCCTGGCACACAACACCCTACCTCGCCCTGGCCACGCAGTGCCCTGCATTAAGCCACATTTTTGCCAGGATCCTCTTTTTGAAGGATGGCACCTTCACGGCCACGCTATTCCCGCCACCGGTCGCTCCCCAGCTCCTGCCAGCGAGGCCACGGCCTGGCCAGGCCACTCCATCTTGCTCGGTCTGAACGCTGCTGCTGCTGCTGCTGCTGCTGCTGCTGCTGCTTTAAAGGACACAGATCTATCAGGCTCTTTCATTAGCATTTTAACAAACGAGCGGATTCATCTCCCGCACTGACTGAAAGACTGAAAAAGTTTTGCTTCTACAAGTCATGAAAAATTAAAGGGAAAATATAAAATAACTGGGGAATTCTTTTAGCTGAACTAGGTAACGTTTCCCTTTCAGCCCTGCAGTTTTGAGCGAGCGGTTCTGAAGAGCTGCTGCCTGCGTTGGCAGGGATGAGGCATTCGGACAAGGTGAAAAGCCTGGAGGATCCCAACGCTGGGCTCAAAGGGATGTGTCTGGCCTATTGTCTGGCTTGATTAATGAAGCCTTTGCACAGCGAGATAATGTGGTGTTTGCCGTGCCGGGAACGCTGCTGAGCAGCACAAACATCACAACTATGGCTAATATTCAATATGATAACGACAGCAATGAGCCCGTCTATGCAACACTGGATTCTGCTCCAAAATGCCTCAAATGATATTTGTTTATTTCCTAATTGTCAGCCACTTCGATGCACTTGTCAGTCAGGTTCAACAAGTGCTCCAGGCTCCAAGGGTTTGAAACAAAGGGAAGCACTTGGGCGAGCCGCGCGGTTGGTGCTGCGTGGGGCCAGGAAACGGGATCCGGCGGCTCGGGACACACTGGCAAACACGGAGTCCCTGGAGAACCCCTCACTACCTCAAACCAAAATCCTCAAAGCCTCTTCAAGATATCTGTATTTCAGCACAAACCCCTGCAGGTCCACAGCGACTCTGGGAAACGGAAGGGAGCGGCTGAGCCGAAGGGCTGCACGGGGGAGGATGAACGCGGTGCCCTGAGCTCGGCCGTGGGGACCCCGAGCTCCTCCCTGGCACTGAAGGGCTGGGGGAGCTGGCTGCTCTCTGAGCAAGCACTGCCTGCAGAGCCAGCCCAGGGCTCGCCGGGGCAATGCCCACACGCTGCCTCCCCAAATCCTCGAGTTCTGGGAAATCCAATTGCCGGTGGACATGGTGTTTTTCCGCTTCCCATCTCAAACCACCGCGCTGGTTTGCTGTGACTTATTTAAGCATTTTCCCCCTGTCCTGTGCAGGGGATTGTTCTGGTGGTGAATGAAAGGATCCACACATAAAAAACGTTCATTTGTTCGAAAAAAGCAGGAGAAAGGCACAAGACTATTACATTAATTAAGCAGTGTCTGCTCAGAGCTCGGCACCCCTGGGGCCCTTTGCTCTCTTCAGTACAAGCCTGGCAAAAAGGCTTGAGCAGAGATGGAAAAACCCTCCAACGGTGCATTTTGACAGTGCTCAGAAATGCATTTCTGATGTACCTGCGAGGCAAGACTCCTATGGGGTGGACCTGCAGGCGGGCAGAGTTTGGGGCTCACTGACAGGCTTCAGGTCCCAAATGTTTTGCCCATTTTCAGACACACACACACCATACCAGCCTCTCCCAGTGGCCTGCAGGGTGCTCTGTGCCCTGTTCCTATCAGGATCTGACCCTGCGGGGGGGCATCTGACCTCGAGCATTCTCCTCCTGCCGCCCCCCGGAGTCCCCCCTTCGTTCAGCACAGTAACTCCCGCTGTTACCTGGCCAGGGCAAGCTCCAGCCCCCGGAGAGCACAGAGGCTGCACCAGCCGGGACTCTCCCGACACACCAGCCCCGAGTCTCACTCCGTCAATACTCGCATTATTTCTTTTGCAGGAGCACATTTATTCTCTGTGCCCGAAGAGCGGGGGACGCGCTGCCCGCCCGGGCGAGGGGCTGGCAAAGAAAGGCAAAAAGCCCCAGCTCCGGGCGGCCGGAGGGGGATGCCTGGAGGAGCCCGTCCCGCCACGGGAGACGCGGGGGATGCACCGATGGAATTTGGGGAGCGCCCGGAGCGCTCGGTCCCCGCTGCCGCAGCGGCCACGCACCGAGCCCGGACCCCCCGCCCTGGGGGCGACCCCAGGTACGTGCCGCTGGCCTCGCCCCCTCCCGCTCACCGCCTTCCTTCCCCTTGGATTCTCCCCCGTCTCCTCCCTCCAGACACTGAATTCCGGCGATGTTATCGCCGGGCAGCGTCGCGGCCGACGGGGCCGCCGCTCCCTCCCCAGCCCGAGGGTTTACAGTGAAGCCGCAGCAGCGTGTGGGGGGTGCCGAACCCCCGCTTCGGGCGGATCCGGCTGCTCTTCCAGCGGCTCTTCCCGGGGGACGGGACGGACCCCCCAGCAGTGCCCGCGGCAGTGCCCGAGCGCGGCGGGGCTGGAGCCGGGAGTGCGGGGGGTCCCACCCGGGGGACACGGACCCGCCGGGCCGGGGGCAGCGATGGAGCACGGTCCGCCCGTGAGCGGTGCCCGGGGGGCAGCGAGGGGGCCGCGTTCGTCTCCCCGCTCCCTCAGGGTCCCCTTACCTGGCTCCGGGCTCGGCTCCCCCGCCGGCGTTGGCCGCTCCCGCCGAGGCACGGACAGACGGCAGCCACGGGGAATTAGGAACTTCCCAAAGCCCTGCCGCCCTTCCCGAGGGGAGTCAGTGCCGGGGATGCCTCCCCCCGGCCCCGGGACCCCCCCGGTCCTCCCCCCGTATCGATTCCAGCCCGGCGCTGGCAGCGTTTAGGTCGGGATTGGGGGATAATGGGAATATCATCTGGAGACAATTACCTTTGGAGCGGGCTCGCTTCTCCTCCCAGACACTGTTATTTGAGCAATAGGATCATTTGATTTCATATCGCACTAAATAACCCCCGGCCGCCGCAAATTGCCGCCTTCTCAACAGCCACCCCTCGGAATAAATTGCACAGCGACTCCGTGGGCTCTGGCTTCTTCTTTCTTTCCTTTTTTTTTCTTCCCCCTTTATTTCCCCCCCTCCTTTTTCTCCTTTGAAGAACAGTATTTCGGGATAAGCCAGGACGGAGGCCCGATGCTGTCGGATAAGCTGCGCCCAGCAAAGCTCCAGCTCCCTTAATAAGCCAAGCCTGACCCGCGGGGGTTTTCTTCATGTTTTTCTCCCCCTCCCTCGGCCTTTCCTTTTTTTTTTTTTTCCCCTTTTTTTCCTTTTTTTTTTTTTTCCCGTCCTCATTTTTTCCCCCCTCTAAAGCAGCTCTTCCCCCGCCCGGGTCCCGCCGATGCCAGGGCGCGATGTGCCTTTAAGGCTCTGTCAGCGCTCACCCGCAAATCTGGTCATCGCCGGCCTCATTAGATCCGTATTAATGTCAGCCACGGATTGCTAATTAGATTTGTGGGATAAATGAAATTACCCGAGTGGGCTGCGTGGGAGGGGGAGTGCAGTCTCCCAGCGCTTCCCGGGATTTACAGGTCGGGGAAAGAAAAAAAAAAAAAAAAAAAAAAGGAAAAAAATCGTTTTCTTTTCCCTCCTTTCTTTTCCTTCCCTTCTTTCCCCTCCTGCCCTCCCCCCGGGCCCCATCCCCATTCTCTGACAGTCACTAACCAAGGAATTCCCCATCCCAGCCCTGCCAGACTGCTCCGTGGTGGTGGAACTGGGGGTTTTGCTCCCCTTTTCCCGTGCTAAGGGAGCCCACGGGGCCGTGCCGGGTGCTGCTTGCCGAGGGATCCCACTTGTGTTGGATCCACGGATATCGGGGAGCGGCTCGGGGGGAACAGCGCTGTGCTGCAGGGGTCGAGGGAGAGACCCATGGCATTATTCATCCTATTTATTTACCCTTATTAGAAACTCCGATGAAAGAACAGGGCCCGGAGTGCTCCTTTAAGCGCTGGCTGAGCAGCGCGCACACAACCCCAATTAAACGCTGCCCGCACGAGGCCTTTCTCCCTATGAGAAAACCAGCTCTGTTTAATGAGCACCAATTAAATCCTGCTTCATTTTACCTGGCACCTCACAATAGATGTGACAACAAATTCCCTTTCTTCTTCCCTGGTAATTACTGGCAGAACCAGCCCAGCTCCCAGCAGCGGGAAGCCCTTCCCGATAACCCACCCGAACCCTCAGCTGGACCCTTCCTGCCCCCAATCCCACCAAAACCCACTCGGGATCAACCTGGGCCTCCAGTCCTGCCCCACTGCAGCCCAACACAGTGCTGGCAGAGCTGGGCCCCTCCTAGGGAAGTGTGTGGAGCTATTCCAGCCCAGCTCTGGCCTCCATTCCCAGGCCTTCCCTGAGCCGCCCCAGTCTTAAAGACTGCACCCGGACTCCCCGGGGGACATCGCTGCAACCAGGAGATTCAATTAAATAACCCCAGCCCTTTGCTTCGCCCACAAATAAATGGCTTTTTTTCCTGCCCCAAATATTTCCTTTCCCAAGTTCCCTTTCAAAAGGGAGAAAGAAAAAAAGAAACAAAACCTCAAACTGGAGAACAACGGGAAAAAAAGGAGAGGGGGGAAAAGAAAAGAAAGAAACTGTTCTCCTTTCTTTTCCCTGTGTGCAGGGTAATTGATAGGCTCTATCAGAGGTCAGGATTTGCATAAGAATTAAGAGCAGTAAATTAATTTAATATTCCATGCACATCTCCAATTATTCCTGCAGACCTTTGTCTCCACGGCTGGCAGAGAGAAGGTTCAGCTGCTCTTCAACCAAACAACATCTGTGCAGTTAATAATTTGATAAACAGCTCATACAAATAGTTTCTGAATTATCTGCCAACCCAATGACTATTCAGTTTGGAAACACTCGGCGAGGGCTGTGCCGGCGGCCGGGCTTTGGAGCCCTGTCCTGGATTCAGCTCCACGGCACACACTCACCCTTCCTTATCCCTGAAATATCAGCAGCTCCCTGCAACAAACCCCCAGCAGTGACAATATGTAAAATAACTAATTACCAGTAATTAATAAAGCCCCCCCCGGTAGGAGGGGCCGCAGCCCCCCTCGGGAGAGGTCGGTGTGTGCTGTGGGGCCGGGCTGTGCCCCCGCTCCGGGGATCCCGGGGATCCCAGGGATCCCGGGGGGGTTTGTGGCCAGTGCCAGTGCCCTGCGAGCGGGGAGGAATCACCCCTGCTGGGGGCAGGATTTACAGCCCCCCAGCTGCCTCATTCCCTACATGACCACCTGGAAAGGGGCCGGGTTCTCCTGGAAGCCCTGGCTCTCCCCCTGCCCCAGGACTAATCGGAGCCAGCGCACTGCAAACACGGAATCATGGAATTGTCAAGGTTGGAAAATCCCTCTAAGATCACCGAGTCCAACAGTTCCCCCCAGCACCGCCAAGGTTACCACTAACCCATGTCCCCAGGTACCGCATCCACAGGGCTGTTAAATCCCTCCAGGGATGGGGATCCACCACTGCCCTGGGCAGCCTGTGCCAGGGCTGGACAGCCCTTTCTGTGAAGAAATTTTCCCAAATATCCAAACTAAACTTCCTCTGGCACAATTTGAGGCCATTTTCTCTTGTCCTGTCATGTGTTACCTGGGAGAAGGGACCGGCCCCACCTGGCTACACCCTCCTCTCAGGTAGCTGCAGAGAGCCATAAGGTCTCTCCTCAGCCCCCCGAGCCAGAAATTTCTCCTTCACACACTCCAGGAACCTCATGGACTGTCTCCTCTCTGCTGTTCCCTATTTCCATCTGACACCTGGTAGGTTGAAGTCCCCCATAACAAGAGCTGGTGACTGTGAGACTTCTCTCAGCTGCTTACAGAGTATTTGGCTGTCTCTCCACCCTGGCTGAGGGTCCAGAGCAGCCTCCCACCAGGCCACCTGCCCCAGTTCTCATCCAGAAACACTCAACCCCGTCGGCACCATCACTAAGCTCCAAACAACCCAAACCCTCACGAACACAGGGGGCTGCCCAGCACCTCTCCTGCCTTACCCATCTCTTCTGACTTTTACATTGGTGGGACACAGCCAGGGAATGTGGTTTCCAAACCTCTCCTCGGAGCGACGTGTAATTCCATTTGCCAGACAAGTGACTGACCTCGTCCTTTGTTCCTGCCCTGCCCTGCCCAATTACTCTGTTGGAGTGCAACGAGAAGGAAAATTAAATTTGCACACTGGGTGCCGTGAATAAATGCAGCGACCACCTAATTTTTCTGCTAAGGAGCCTCCTGGTGAGGCCACCAAGGTGGGGGGGCTGTGGCCCCTCCTGGTGCCACTTGCCCTGGGCAGTGGGGCAGGACACCAGGGCAGGATCGTGGCTCCCACAGCACCCCAGGCCTGACCTTAAATTACAGTTGCCAAGAGTTCCCCTGGAGATGCCATGGCTCCTCACTCCCTTCAGGCATTAAGCATCACTCTAAAATTAATAGAAAGTTGATTTTAAAAAGATTATGAAGTTCTCCAGGCTAAAGGAAAGGTTAATGCTCCTCTCCATAATCACGCAACTTTCATGTTTGCTGTCATAAAGAGCTGATTTTTCTCTCCCATTTAAAGAGAGAATTTACACCATGAGCAGGAATCCAGAAATAGGGCCGTAAACAGAAGTGAAGGGATCAGGTGCCAAATTTGGACAGATGTCTGGGGCTTGATAAACCACTGCAGCCTTATCGCAGCATAAATAATGCCAGGCTCAGCACGGTGCTGTGGGACAGGCCAAGACCTGGTACCTCTGCTGGGGGAGGGAGATCCCAGCCCCCAGGGGGAGATCCCAGTCAGAATTCGGAGCTCACAGACTCAACTGCTGCTGTGCCAGCCCGTGCTGGGGCACACTGTTACCTGGCTGCAGCGCTGGTGCCAGGGTAAGGCCCACAGTCACCATGGTGAATCAGCCCCCTGAATATTCAACATCAGCAGCTCCAGGGCTGCCCAAACCCATGGATTTGCCAGGAAATTGAGGCTTTTTTCCTCCTTTCCAAAACTGAGATCAATGCACTGTGCTGTCTCTGGAGCCTGTGGCTGTTCAGACTGAGACCGTGTTTTGCCTCAGCTCTAATTACACACAAACCCAGGTTTTATTTTGGAAGGTAAATGTGCTGCTTTAAGGAATGCAAATCCCCCTTTTCCAGCCCTGGTGCCTGAATGCTCCATGTTGTAAGGAGGGAACCAGAAAGCACCCAGCACAGGGCATCCCCTGCTCTTCACACATTCCTGTGGCTCAGGGCTTACAGAGCCTGGCCTGGCACGGCGAGTTTGGAGATCAGGGAGATGCAACGCTGGCTTTGCAGTGCAGGACACTGGAGATCATCGGTGCTGATGGCTCACCCTGGAAGCCCTTAAGCCCCTTTGGTCCCTGGATTGAACTCCAGCACGAGGATTTCAGCACTGACACTTGCCAAGCGGCGTTGGGTAGTTTAATTAATGTTTGCAGAGCTCTGGGCACAGCTCTACGTGCGCCTGCATTCGCTGGGCCTCGAACCCCATGGAAATACTGGCACTGCCACCTCAGCCACACCCGGGGTTCCCTTTGTCATCTCAGGGCGATGTACCCTGAGGCAGGAAGAGGCAAATCCTGCCTGTGCCAACGGGTGCCTGGAAGGCGCGTTCCCAGCACCGCTTTTTGGCACCGAGATGCCTCTTTACAGACTCGCCCGTCGAGTTGCTGTGCCACTCTCTGGTTTATGGAGCCCCAGAAGTGTCTGTAATGAGAGATTAAAACAGCAGTCATGCCGTGTGATTTATTTGTGAAATTCTCGTGTCCCCACACATGTAAATGCCCCGAGCTGCCTGGCTGCGGGCCGGGATGAGGAACCGGGCCACGTATTAATGGAGGGGAACGAAACCACCCAGAGGACGGGGAAGGGGGAAGTGCTGGGTGGTAAGTTATTTGGCCTTTAGAGGCAGGGGAAGGCAGGCTGGGGCCGGGGGGGGGTTTCACTCCTGCCTTCCCCCTGCTGATAAATCAGCAGCCTGGCGGTGCTGGTGCCTGGATAAAATATGCGGGGTGTGTGTGCCGGGCCGGCACGCGGCTCGGGAGCGCTGGCCGTGCACGCTGACTGCAAATGGGGTGGGTTATCAGCCGCCGCCATAAAACACCCCCCTTCCCCCGGCTGATTATGAACCTCATGCATAGCAAATGACGGAGCGGGAGCGCCGGCGGCGCCGAGGTACAAAAATAAAATATTTACAGACTGACAGGCTAATGGACACTTTCCCAAAGAGCCGTTAGAAAGAAGTAGTAAATGGGCCCGTGCCGATGCAGGGCAGCGGGCCCGGTCAGGGATCAAGACACACGGCACCATATCGGATAACATCTAATTGGCAGGTCACATCCAAATGAGTGTAGTCATGCATCATCCGGAAGGCTTTCTGCTGGTTATAAAGACACTTGTAAACAATTCAGCCGCTGAACATGGCAATAATATGTTGATCCGGCATGTAATGAGGTGTTCCTGGAATCAATAAACTAGTCATGAAGAGCAGGGAGCAAGGTCAGCGCCTGCCTTTTTGATGACCTTTGCTGGCTGGTGAGGACATCATATACTCTGAAGAGGACTTTTCTCATATTGCAGAAGGCGCCGAGTGTCAGAACTTCCATTCGCAGCAAGCAAATGAACAGCCGGGCTCTGCATGCTAATGAAGTCCAGGCTATTTTCCACCTTTTCATCTGCACATTATGCTCTTGACTTTGGAGAAGGTGGGAATTAGGTTGGACCCTCGTGTCAGACTGCCTGATGGCTCGGCTCCGGAAAACTGGTAATTGAAGCTGATGACTGATGCGGAGGAGGCCTGAATTTGGAAATAAACAGTTTCAAGCACTGCATGTCATTTCTAGAGAGACTGCTGAGTGAATGGAAATGAGCTCCGTTTGCCGATCTAATGCAGTTTCTCAGCAGGAAAAACACCGTCTTTGAGACAACAATGCCAATCAGGGAGATTTAAATGTCCTGGCGATAATGTAAGGAATAGCACCTGCCTCCACAAACAGCACTTAGGGAAATGCTGCCCCACGCCAGGGCCTGCGGCTCATGTCCAGCCCCCCAGTGCCGGTCCTGGAGGAGGCTCCAAAGGCCAGTGGCAGGGAGGGCACAGCACACACTGTGCTGGGCTGGGTCAGAACACCAGGAAACACCATCACTGACACTGAAAACTAGGGTTTGAGGAATCCATAACTAAACATGACGCTCTGTGTGCTGCAGCTGCCCCATTGAATTGCTCTCCTCTGGCACATGGGGCAGGAATCCTGCTGCCCTCAGCCCCACCACTGCTTCCAGGGCGGCCCTAACTTACCTCAGCCCGGCTACCGGCCCCACCAAGGTAAAAATATGGAGTTCTACACAAGGCACTCAAAGGCCAATATTTTCAGGCCTGACTGGGAACACTCTGCCATCCCAGCTGGTGGGAAACAACATTAGAAATGTTATAAACCCTTTCAAAGTCCTTCCTGCCTGGTGGTGTGGAACTGAGCAGAGCCACTCGTGTGCTGGGGCAGAGGCAGCCCAGCAGCCTCACAGGGGTTCCCAGGGCTTCGAGGTATTGCTGTTGGGACACAGAATCCCAGAATCCCAGCAGGGTTTGTGTTGGAAGGGAGTTTCAAGATCACCTTGGTCCAACCCCCTGCCATGGAGAGGAACGCCCACTAGCCCAGGTTGCTCCAAGCCCTGTCCAACCTGGCCTTGGACAGTTCCAGGGATGGGGCAGCCACAGCTCCTCTGGGCAACCTGTGCCCTGCTGTGGGTCCCCCCATGTGCAGGCAGGACGGGGATCGCCCGCTCTCGGCTTCCCCAATAGCCACACGCTGACAGGTACGTGCTGCTGGTACGGGGGGGGGTGCTGCTGGTTCAGGGTGGGGGGTGCTGCAGATGGGGCTCCCCAGAACCCCCTGGGCCCCCCGCCCAGAGGCCACTGGGCTCAGCATCCCCCCGGGGCAGCCGCTCCCCGCAGCCGCAGCCGCCGGCTGTCCCCTCGAGGTGGCTGCATCAGGAGCGGGTCTGTTTGTGTAATAGTTTGCAACCCTTCAACATGAAAGGATGGAGACGGATGCGAGTTATTATTATGAAAATGAACCGAGCAACAGACAAAAATATTCAGGAGATGTAATCTGCGTCCCCACAATGCGCTCGCGGAGAAGAGCACTTGGCAGACAGGAGAGTCGCCGTCAGATACATTGCCTTTTGTTAAATTGCTTTTGCTCTGACAATGCCTTTTAAAACCACATGCAATCTTAATTTAAAATACCCAATACCTCAAGGTATAGGGGCCCAGTGCTGGTCTGCAGCCTGGGATTTGTCCAAAACAATTCCCTCCGCTTAATATCACTATTCCTCATTTTAATCACACAACAAACGTGGGAGCATGAATTCTGCTTATAAGGAACCGTGGTCCTGATCCAAACATCACTAAAAATCAGTGGAGCAAGGACTGATTCTCCTGCCTGCCACCTCACTGTTGCCCAAACCACTATAGGGTTTGCCCAAGGAAGGCCCTCTCCACAAGGGGCACCTTTGGCACACACGATGGGGGAAAAAATTCAGTCTTTCTTACTTTTTCATCCTTTTAGAAAATGGTTAAAGGCGAGGAAATGCTGAATGTGGCTGTGTGCTGAATGTATTTTCAAATAATGGTGGAAAAAACCCCCAGACAAACCAGCCAGCACTTCCAGGTCAGTCAGTCCCTATTCCTGCCCCGGCAGGCTGTGTGTTATTCCTGGCTGTTCCCCCAAGCACAGAGCCCGAGGTCTCCAAGGAGATTAGGGTCCCACACCCCTTGGCTCAGCAGTCAATAAACACCCCAGACTCCCTCAGAGGCCCCTCGGTGCCAGATTTACCCTCCACCCACCCGGCGAGAGCCGAGAGAGCCCAAAGCACGAGGCGGCACTGCCAGGTCGTTGGTGAGGAAGGGCAGGGGTGTGTCCAGACACCTGCCCTGTCCTTGGGCTCACCCCATCCATGAGCCCTCCTCCTGGCCTCCCAGCTCCATGGAATACCCCCTTCCCTATGCTAATTCCCTCGGAACATTATGCAGACTGTTTATATTTCTGTACAGCCAGAACAGGCTGCTGACACAAATCAGCCATTAGCCATTCACACTGAGGAGTCTCCGCTAATTGTGCAGAATGTAATTAGTGATTATGTAATATCTAAGCTCTTGCAACTGTCATTAATGTCCACTATTCACCAGAGATAGTTCTTACTGAATTAGGGAATGATTACTGCATGCTAAATCTACTTAATCCTAAATATGCTAATTAACACCGCCTGCACTTTAGACAGTGGTTAAAAGCACTAGTAACCTCAAAAAAGGCTGTGATACACCAGGACCCAAATTGCTTGCGATGGATTTTCCCTCAAAAGGTAAATTTGTTTAATTAAACGCTGTAGTAAACTGTTGGGCACAGCTATTGATTAGTGCAGCCCAAGGAGGGGCCTTCTGGAATGATCTAGTGAGGTGCCACTGCAGGGCAGAGATGCTCCTGCAGCATCCAGGCCCTTCCACAGCATCCCAGCTCTCATCCCTCTGCAGCATCCTGGTCCAGGCACAGCCTTGCCCACACACACGCCAATATTACCCAAAACAGGCCCGAGATCACCAGCAGAGCCCGATGTAAAACAGCTTTCCAAAGGCTCTCCCTCCAGAATTAACCACCCTATTCCTTAGGTCATAAACCACAATATCCCTCCAGGCAGATACAGGAGCTTCCCTCAATAAATTCTGGCTTAAATCTTACTTCTAAGATTGATTTGTATAGAACGGACTTCAGATATTAAATGCTGCCTGCTCTAGGAATGGGATAAATAGAGCAATTGTACAGGTTTGAAAGGTCCCTTTCCAAGGCTCAGGGTGTTTAATGTATTCTGGGTTTCTGGGGAAAAAAAAGATATGGCTGTCATGAACCCCAGGATAATAGCAGTCTGTGATTTATGAAGATTCCTCCTGCTTATATATTTTATATAAATAATACCCCTGCGTGTGTCTCTGCGCTCATTCATAACCAAAAGCTGCCCAGGCTGTACAAAGACTGCGCAGGAACATTTAAAATCAGCTCAGAGAAATGGGATAACTCATGGATCAGACACCAAATAAGTCATGGCAGCAAACACACCAAAAGGAAAATTACCAGCACAGTGCAAACCCCAACACGCCTTTATCAGCAGGCTGGCACAATGAGGGGACTCAAACCACACATTCCCACAGGAGAAAGTTCCTCAGTTCCTCCAGGCTGAGACAGCTGAGGCTGTTCAGCCTTCAGAGGAGACTTCAGCAGCCTTCCAGGATCTGAAGGAAGCTGGAGAGGGACCCTTCATCAGGAACTGTAGTGACAGGACAAGGGGGAATGGCTTCAAACTGACAGAGGGGAAATTCAGGTTAGGTACATGGAAGAAATCCTTGCCCGTGAGGGGGGTGAGGCCCTGGCACAGGTTGCCCAAAGAAGCAGGTACAGGCACACGCAGGGCCGAGGGGCAGCTCCCCTGTCGCCACAATCACCGCCACGGAAATGAAAGATTTAGCCACACAATAAACCCCTAATTGCCTGGCAACAGCATTTAGGCCCCATTAGGTAGATTTGTAACTGCTTCCAGAGAAATAAACTCCTGTGTCATTAGATAACAAGGAAAGAAATAGGTTATTTCCTTTTTGAAAGGTATGAAAGCTTCCAATTGCCTGATGTACGCGCTTAGTAGATTATTTTCTGTCATCTCAGTTAATTGAATTTTATCCACTGCTCTTAGAATTCCTCCCTTTCGTGTAAGGTTAAAAAGTTCAGAGGAGTTGTATTTTTGAACCTTGTCCATTTATCACATGAGCCACCTCCAGCTGTGCAGAGTGTGCTGGGAAAAGGGAGCAGCAGAGAACTTGCTTTAGGACTGCTTCAGCATCCGGGTGAGTTGGTGCTGGATCATGGCAAAACGCCACTTTTCCAACAGCCTCCAGCCAGGACACTGCCAGGAATCACCAGGAGGACCTGCTGCAGGCTCCGTGCCCTGGCCGTTTGTGCGATGGCTTCATCTGCTCCTCTGGAAAACCAAACTGGAGACGCAGAGCTAAACTAATTCCCTGGACTGCCCAGAGCCCTTCCCAGGGGTGTCAGCCCCCAGAGGTGCTGGCCAGGCTGCAGTGACAGGGTGGCAGCCCCACGTCCCTGCAGCGCTGAGCAGCAGGTCACCGGCACACCCTGCCCGGCGGGAATTCCGCTCTCAAGCAGCCCCTCATGTCTCCCTTTCCAAAGCAAACCTAGGCAGATGTTCTTGATTTCTGAGTAAATCCAGAACATTTGCCATTCCTCTCATCATCGCTTGGGCTGCTGCTCTTAAACTTCTCCACTTTCCCCCTGGGCCGCTCTGCGAGGCACCGGCACCTTCCCAGCCCCAGCGGTGCTGCCGTGGGGAGCTGACAACCAAAGTTAGACTTCAGTGGGGGGACAGAGCTATGGTTTGATCCTGTGGGATATCTGCTTTGCATCGCCCAGAACGAAAGGGAATGGTTTGGCTGCAGAAAGGTTACTGAGATAATCAGGTGGTGACTCCAGAGCCGCTTGATTTTAAACCCTCCTGAAGAGCCGGCTCCATTTTCTGCTTTGGTGGAGACCAATTCCCCGCGCTGGCACAGGAGAATAAATCAGCTCCGGCGGCAGGGCGTCGTTATCCAGTTCCCGACTATTATGACATAGCTTCTATCCGAGCAGTTTTCTTCTCAGCCAGTCGAGTGGAATGATCCCTGAAAGCAGCGGTTTGCGGCAGCAGCGCTCGGCGTGTCCATAAATCCGGGGCTGCCCACACGCAGGCCAGTGCCCGCCCAGCGCCTCTGGAGAGCCCGCGGAGAACAGGGACGTGGTGAAGTGCCCGGAAGGACAGCGGAGCTTTGAAGCACTGGGCAGGGAGGAAGCACCGAAAACCCAAGGCTGGGAGGAAGACAAACAAGTGTGGAGGGATGAGAAGGGTGGAGCAGCCAAGCCCAAGGAAATGCTCCTTCCCAAAGGCCCTGGCACTGCGGGTGCCGGGAGCTGTGTGTGCCTTTCCTCGCCTGCCAGCACTGCCCTACTCCTTTTCCCTGTGCCCAGGCACTGGGAAACCTCCTGGACGCTACTGGGGCATCTCAAACCTTAGGATCAGAGGGGTCAGAGCCTTGCTCTGCCTCTGCTGAGGCCTGGGCGGGGGCAGACATCCCTCCCAGTCTCCAGGACCAGGGTGTTCAGGCTTGGAAGACCTGCTTGGAGAGCTGGATTCCAATCTGGGCTCTCCTTCAGCTGGTTTATTAAACTACTGGTGGGGACAGGAGCGACCCTGTGGCACCTCCAGGCTCATGTGCAGGACTGTGACCCCAAAAGTGACCTCCACCTTTGGGGAGAACGGGAGAGGGGCAGCAGGTCTGGGCTCCTGCTGGGCTGGGGCCGGTGGTCCCCAGAAACCACCCCTGGGGGGCTGGAAAGGCAGAGAGGGGGAGAAAGCAGAAGGAAAGAGCAGGGCTGCGCTTTTCCATGTTGCCCTTTTGTTTTATTTGGTTCTAACTGCACCCCAGAGCACCATGTATTAATTATCCTTAATGAAGGAGGGCCAGGGAGCAGGAGGGTGAGCGATGGTGGCCGGACCCGGCTCTCCCCTCAGAGCAGGATGGGAGGCTGGTGTGGAGCCCACGTTCCTCCACCAGCAGAGCAGGGCATGGGGATAACCTTGTAATCTACAGAAATCTGGGAATTATGATGGATATTACATAAATCAACTCTCCTGTGTCAATAAGGAAAAAAACATTTTTAAAAGAAAAGCAGCTGATAATTAACCCTGAGAGCACGGGTTTAACCCAGATCACCTTGGGGAAGCGCCCTGACAAAGGCAGGCATTCATCCCCGGCCTTTCTCATTTAAATAACCCGGCCTTCATTGGCTCCTGAGGGATTGCTTGGGAATTGCTAAACCGGAGGTTTGCTCGGTTTTGATGTGTAGTTGCATTGATTTCCCCCCCCTCATTTTAATAAAAGGCATTTTATAGAGCTCCCGAGTGGGGCAGGGTGAGGGATCCTGCAGCTCCGGCTGCTCCAGCAGTGGGTGTTTGCCAACCCACGGAGGGGCAGGAGCTCTGCTGACATCTCCAAGCGGATGGAGTTGAAGGAGTGGCATCACCAGCTCGTTGCTCATTAGGAATAACCTAATTACTACTTAGCAAATCAGGTTGCCCAGAGAAGCTGTGGCTGCCCCATCCCTGGAAGTGTCCAAGGCCAGGTTGGACGGGGTTTGGAGCAACCTGGTCTAGCAGAAGGTGTCCCTGTCCATGGCAGGGGGTGGAACAAGGTGGACTTTTAGGTCCTTCCAACCCAAACCCTTTTGGCATTCTGTGTGGTGACTTTGAGGCTGCCTTTTGGCTTTTCTTTTTTAATGGAACCATTTAGGTTGGAAAAGCCCTCTAAGACCATCGAGTCCATCCATTCCCCCAGCACTGCCAAGGCAACCACTAACACAAGTCCCCAATTTACACATCTGTGAAATCCCTCCAGGAATGATGACTCCACCACTACCCCAGGCACCCTGTTCCAATGCCTGGTAGCCCTTCTGGGGAAGAAATTTTTCCTAATATCCAAACCAACTGCAAGTTTTGAGGCCATTAATCAACGTCCTCCATTTCAAAATCCTGCTGTACCTCCTCAGTTCCTGGCACACAAACACCTGGGAAGTTTTGTCAGAGAGGGTGGTGACATGAGTGGAGTAGGGGAGGAAATCACATCACTCCTGCAAAGCAGCAAGGCCAGGGCAGGCGCTGGCCAGGCAGGGTGTTGGCAAAGGGGCCGGGTGCCCTGTGGGAAGCGGATTCCAGCGGGAAGCGGAGCCTGGAGCTCAGGAGCGGGGTCGGACACCGTTGGCAGCCGCACGCCAGGTCAGAGAAGTCACACACACAGCCCTGGAAAGGAGGACACACAGCCTGCCTGCATCACCCAGCACTGCTCAGAGAGGGCTGCTGCCAGTGATCGACAGATCCTTATTTGTAAGTATTTAATGTTTCTTAGGAAGCACTTCTAAAAGAAATTGGTATGTAATGACAGCACTCACTGGAAAACAGGCCGATTATAAAATGCACTAACTTATCTGGTATTCATTTGAAAAGTAAATGGATGCAAGTAAAGGTGAGAGTTCACTACCAATTCAAATATTTTGCTCTAACAGGCTCTAGCACTCCTACTTTAATTCAAGCAGAAGCACAAGTATGAATAATCAAACTGGATGATGCTCATCAAAACCTTTGTGCCTTGCACCATTTCAAATGGTCATTGAAGCTTAATGGCAAAAAATTTACATTATTCCTTTAATTTGTATTCTGTTCCTTCCTTCTGAGTGATGTGATTGTGATTTTCTGTTGCCGGCTGTATTATTTTGATGCAAATGTTATGTGCTGCTACAGTCCAATTTCCTGCTTTGCCCTCCCCTTTTCTTCCCCCAGGAAAGAAACGACAGCTAAAATAGTTCAAAATTGGGGAGGGATTTTGAAATAGTTCCTTAACTACCGCTCCTAATTAAAGCAAACAATGCAGGGTCTTGAAGCACCCTGAAAAGCTGAAAATTAATTATTAGCTGAAGGGGGAGGGAAGTGGCTTTGCTCCCCGGACCTTCAAAAAAAAAAAAAAATGAAAAAGAGAGAAAAAAGTGAGGGATCCCAATTCTGCCTACAAAAGAATTAGAAAAGAAAATTTGTAATTCAGTTAAAAACTCCTTTTGCTGGCACATAATCACCTAGGGATGAATGCTTTATTGAGAGGCATGGGGCTGCAAACCAAAGCCTTGCAAACAGGAGGCCCCCGGGGCGCTCCCGGCACGTAATATATGCACCGACTAATTTATTGCGCTGTGACTAATTTCCATTCCTTGTGCTTAGAGTTGCCTCGCTAATTACAGGGATGTTTTCTTAACTTGGGTAATTGCGCTGCCCGCGCTCGCGCCCCACGCCGGCTTTGATGCGCCCCCACGGGGCGGCTGCACCCCACGCCGCCCTAATTAGATTGGCTGCCTTAATTAGGGGAGACGTGGGGGTGCATGGGGGGGTGGCACCCAGCCCCCTGCCACGCAGGCACGAGGCTGCCCGGAGGAGAGGGGCGATGCCAGCCCCGAGCCAGGCCCGGCGAGGCTGTACCCGAAACCGAACACAGACATCCAGGCGTGTGTCCCGCCACCCAACCCATCCCCACCGGAGTGACCGCACAGAGCCGAGCTCCTGCCAGGAGCATCCCTCAGAACAGGTGCCAGGTGACAGCCCTGCGTGTCGTCACCTGCTCAGCCCATCTCCAAATCTGCTGCCTTAATTTCATCCATGGCACTCACTCATGTGGGGACAATTATTAGATAGATAATCACTTCCTTGAAATAATTCTAGCACTCATCTCTAATAAAAAAGATTTCTTCCAGAGGGCCCTCGGTGAAATGGGCTCACTGGTACTTCCTGCACCGCTGGGTCAATTGGCTTCTGCTCCGTCCTCTCTCTCCAGCCCCACAATTGCTTCCCACCCGCTGGAGAGCCGGAGCGACAGCAGCCTGGAACACCCATCCAGGGGTGGCCTCCAACACTCGCACTAATAAAAGCTTGACATCTGAAATTCCGCTGCTTTGTCCCTCCCTCAGCAAAGGGTTGGTCAAGACTTCAGAAAATTAATGTCAAGTCAATAAATACTCATACTCCGGCAGGGAAGGCAAGAGGGAGGATGAGGAATTCCCCTCTCCCGCCCCGAGGGTACCACACCTCAGTGCCAGAGGCTCGAATTCCCCTCTCCCGCCCCGAGGGTACCACACCTCAGTGCCAGAGGCTCCCACGGGGCAGTGGTGATGGGAACTGCCCGGGGAGCATCGCTTCCAGCAGGGACTCATGCCTGTCTGCAGGACTGGGCCATGGCCATGTCACACACATCCCACAGCACCTTGGCAGAGAGCTGCCAGGGAGAGGCCATCCAGCCAGCAGCCTTGGCAGCACAGAGAGCCCCCAAAATGTACACAGCCTATGGAATTCCAGCTGTGGGCACTGACAGACCCTGCACTTCTCCAAGACGACTTAAGCCCTCATTCATCCCGGAGGTGCCTTCCTCTGTGAATCTGGGGCCTCTGGCAGTGTGAGGAAATGTAGTTATTTCCCTTTTACATACAAATAAACAAACCGAGCGTTTCAGCTGCAGTTTAAAGGCTGGAGTGTCACCTGGTTTCAACAAATGAATCGGTTTGTCTACAGCAAAGTGAACTGAAACCGACACCCCTGCAGGAATCAGGTGCATGAGATCCTCTCCCTCAGCGCCCAGCCAGGCTCCGGCGTGCAGCTCCCCACCAGCCCCTTCCCAACACTCGAGCAGGCTGGAAGGACTGGCCCTGCCTTGGAACAGGTTTGGGCTCTTGGTTTGCTCAGTGAGCTCCCTGCAGCCTGTTGTGCAGACCCAGCGATTCCCAAGTGGATCTGGGGGCAGGTGGCTGCGGTGGCCGGCACGCAGAGCCCTCGCACCCCGGCAGGCACCGTGGGCGTGTGCGAGATGCTCACGTGTATGAAGCATCTTCTCAGGCTCACGCTTTGCTGTGGAAAAGGAAATAAAAAGAATCTCGCCCCCCCCTCCATCTGCCTTCAGTGTCTCCTTTCTAATAACTTGGCATATTCACTTAATACAGCCCGGCTCCTTCCAAGTCGTTAGCGGCGGCAGGAGACACAGCCGGAACGCTGACCTGGTTTGCTTGCCAAGACAGAGCAAAGAGAAACCTTCACATAATCATTTCCAAACATTAAAATGGCTCCATTGTCATTATAGCTGAGAGATTGAATTCGCCTCATCAAAGCGGCGTATGACAGGTGACTCAATAGGCTGGTGCCAAGCGCGGAGGCAGGAGATTAGCAGGGCACTGATATCATTATTTCCGCCTATCACAGATTCGGCAGGGAGGCAATTGTAATTTCTGGGCTTATTAGTCTGCATTCGCAGGAAAAAACCTGGTGATAAACCTCAGTGTGACAGCCAGGCATTTGTGCAGCAAGTGCTGTCACAGTGACACTTGGAAAATGCCAATGTGGATACGTTCTCCTAATCCCCCCTAATGGAGGTTAAAGCCTGGCACAAAGGCACTCTTATCACTGATCGGGACACTAATAACATTTGCATTTTTAAGTTAAATATAGTAAGTAAAGAGTAAGTCTCCTCCTCGCGGCTCCGGCAATTAACTGGGCCTTGGAAGGATAAAAGCGAAGCGGAGGTTCCAGCCCCGCGCTCTCCGCTCTCCTGCACGGCGGCAGGAGAGGGCCCTCGCTGGGTCGGCACTCCCAGAGCAGCACCCGCACTCCCACCTCAGCTCTCCGTGCTTGGGACTGGATGGAGAAGCTGGGATGGGACCTGGCAAAGGGGGGGAACGGCCGGCTCGTGGGGGCTGAACGGAGGTGCTCACCCGGGACTGCCCTTCCCACCGAGGAGGAGAGATTGTTCTGGGGCTTTCACACACTTTTACAAGTGGTTTTGCTTCAGAAGAACAAAACTTCTGGGTTTTTTTTCCACCCCACAGTGCAAGATGGGCTTGGGGTTTCTGTGATAATTCCCCCCGGACACGAGCCCAACACGGACATGCACATGCACACTCTCTGCAGGAATTTCTTAAGCAAAAAAATAATTACAGGTGGTAAACTGTCACATTTAAATAAGAGACCAATTAAGAAGACTATGTAATTCAATTCTAGAGTGAGTGCCACTGAATTCAATTTGTTTCAGGTCAATGAATATAATGTGAAGTTATTAACAAAAAGGTCAGGGACTGCATATAAAATATACACACATGACACAGGCAGAGTAATTAGTACACATTTCACATGTTCTGCTGCTCAGACATATGGTGTAGAAAATCTGAGCAGGATTAGATGGTAATAAATGTTCCCCTCTCCCTCCCTCCCACTCCCTATTTAAATGGGGTTTAGAGCTATTCCCCTGGTGTTCCCGGGATCTGTGGAGGTTGAGGACCCACAGCTTACACAGCAGTGCCAGGCTGGGACCCTCGGCCAGGGCAAAGCATCCAGGAAAGCTGGGAGGGTGGTGTGGGACTGCGATGGAGCTGGCACAGTCACTCGGGGCTGCACCTGAGGAGCAGCACGTGCTGGGGCAGGGACAGTGCTCAGGGGCCTCGTGCCCCACACGCCGCTCCACCCTCTGACAGAGTTACCCCCTTTGTGGCATCTCACTCGTGCACCCTCACCAAGAATTACTGTGTTTTCCCATGCCAATCTGCTGCAAGTGCACACTTGATGTGAAGTTATTACATTAATAATAATAAAACATTCAAACTGCTATAGAGATGCTGTGGTTAAGCGGGGGTTGAATTTGAAAAAAATCCACAACATGTGAATAAAAATAACCAGAGGACTACAAAGCCCTACATGCCTTTGTCACCCTAAGCCTGAGTCTGGCACACCTGGATCCGCTCGCAGGTAAAGGTGCACTTTCATAGGGGAGGAAAGTGAGGACTTGGGAAAAACTCCCTGGAAGTTACGGGAAGGAATCCCAAGATACACGAATGCCACTCAGCTTCTGTATCATATAAGGGCTTGAAAAAAAGGCAAAAGCACAGAAAACATTGGGAAAATCCTGCTTTGTGGCAGCCCTGTCCCTGTCTCTGTAGCAAGGGAGAAATGAGCCCCACCCACGTGCCATTAAAGAGCCAGAATCTCCGATTCTTGTGAAAAAAGCCTCCTGCCCCCCACCTGCAGCACCTCCTCTAAGTTCCTGTTTTGGAGGGAAAGCCACAGCTCTCGGGGGTAACAGCATCCCGCGGGAAAGCCGTTGTATGGCAGGACCCTGCGGGATGGGGAGGTGCTCCCGGAGCCGGTGGCTCTTCACTGCCTTTTCCGTGTCGAGGGACCACACACACATCCCTACAAAAGCCTTTCCCAGAGCCTGCTGAGCTGCAGCTCCGTGTGTACACACTGACAACAAACCCCGGCCCCGGGGGCCCCCCGGCCCCACGCACGGCCCTCCCCCGGCAGCCGGAGCAGCTCCCGATCCAGCAGCAGCTCCCGGGTCACTCCAGGACCCACGTCATGTCACATCACGTGTGTGACACGGCGCCCACGGGCCCCCCATACCCCCACTGCACGGATTCCTCCAGCTAAGCCAACATTCGCCCTAAAAATATCTATGTTTCTACTCACAAAGATTTAAGTTCCTATTTTTTCCACTGGATGCTAGGAGATTAATCCATGCCTAATTCCAGCATCAGCTTTGGGGAGCAGGACATATTTGCGAGTATGGAAACCTCTTTACCTTTGAATTGCTCCAGTCTTTCTGGAATTAGCAGCGAGGGAAACCTCAGAAAGGACAGGTAAAGTGACGCCTGGCAGCTTCCCCAGCCCTTGCTGTGGGGAGCTCAATCTGATTTATGGGGTGCTCTGGTGTCCGGTCAAACCTGCTCGGGATCTTTACTGGGAAAAGATAACCCTGCCAAGGAGCCAGATGTGTTTCTGTGCTCCAGCGTTTTCCTTGGCATCTTCTGTTCAGAATGATAAATGCAACAATCCATTTCCCAAGTTATCCTTTATCTCCACTGTGGTCTGATGTGTTAAAATAATTCAGCTGTTTGTATATATTGACTAATAACTGGTATTTGTTACTGAACTTGTGAGCATAATCCTCAACTGGAGATATTTGTTTTGCTCATTTTTCCTGTTTTGGTTTTGTATAACTGAGTGCAGAAAGCAACAGGAGAAGCAAGAAGTGGAGAGCTTCAGGAATGGCTGGGAAGCACGCTTCCACACGAAACAGCCCCAGATCCATACAGGCTTAGTATTTCTCCGTAAAGAGGGAACTGTAAAGTGAGATTGACTCATACAGGTTCAAGGGTGAATTAAATCCAAGATGAGTGTGTTAATTAACATTGCTGTGGCTAGGTATTCCAGTCAGGATCCTACCTCCAGAGCATTCAGCAGAATTCCTTGGAGACCCAAGTTAGTGCTCACGAGGAATTCTGTCCTTAACAAAACAAGGAAAGGTGCTCCATGAGTTCTGGACTGGCTGCAGTTCACTTGGCCTGTCCCACACACCAACCCTCCCTGCAACAGCCCCTGGCTTTTCCCAACAGTATCCCACTGGGATGTGGGGCTGCACAGCAATCCCAGGCACAGCAGCCTCCTGGTTTAGTCCGGGACTCTCCCCGTGTGTCAGACTCCAGGAATGGCACAATATCCCTGGCGCTGTCAGGGCAGGGCAGGGGTTTAATCAGTGCTACCAAACCCAATTGATTTATCCCCACTTCCCAAAATTCAACATATTGATCTGTAATAAGAGAAGGGAAAAGAGGAAGGGCAGCTCGGCAGGTTACTGAATATACCAGGTGGAGAGGCAAAAAAAAAGTAAACAAACAAAAGAAATCTATTTTCTTTTTAATTAAGAAGTGATTCCCCCCCAAGCGGCCCTTTGCTCTCCCTGATTCCCTGTTTTTTAAAATGACTGGAGCAATTTACCTTCCATTTTACTGTTGGGCTTGTGCATTGGAACAGAAGAAATGAAAAGCAGGGAAATACCTACGTGAAGCCTTTGTTTTCATTATTTGTCCCCTTTTCCTCCGAGTTTTCTGTTTCTTTTCCCAGCAAACCACGACCAGCCTTCCCCCAGCCCACGGCACGACTCCCCAGCCCTCCCCACGACCATCCCGGAGCGACGCTGCCGCCCCTCTCCTCCCCCTCGGTGCCTCGGGCTGGACTTTTCCTTAACACCACCGGGATTTACTCGGCGCTTCCACAAACTGCCCTTGACCCCCCCAGCCCCCCCACGGGCCGGGGTGGGAGCAGAGCAGACCTCCCACGCTCGGGCCACCGCGGGTGCTGCTCCGGAGCCCCCTGGGCAGCGCCGGACACGCGCGGCGTGCCGGGCGGGAATGCCGGGCGGGAATGGGGGGAGCATCCCCGCGGGGTCGGTGCCCCCCAGCTCGGCAGGCTCTCAGCGCTCCCGCTCCCGGCGTTTTCATTAACTGAAGATTGCGGATGGGTCAGCAGATCTATACACTTTTGTGTTCCTCGGCTCGCTTTATTTATTTCTTTCTTTTGCAGGATGCTGAATAACTAACCTTTCCTTCAATAGGCAGATTTAAAAAAAAATAGGATCCATCACACAGCGGCAGGATAGCCTTGCTCTGTTTTGACCTTTCTGAAATTAATTTCCCAATCTTAGCTTTCAAAATCAGAGATTGAAAAGACCTATTAGATCAGCCAATCCATCTTATCACTAGTACGGCAGCAAGCAGAGACCCCAGCCAAGTGCTCCTCTACACAGGGAAAATATTCTGGAATAAGACGGGGCATGAATTTAAAGTGAAATACCTGTTCCGGAATATTCTGCACGTGGACACGCACTCTGGAAGAGCTGCAGCTGATCCTGAGTTTGCTCAGTTGACACCTGGAGCCACTCACTGTAACAAAGGGGAGAAAAAAAATAAATCTCATTTTAGGAAAACAGTACCTCTCCTGGGGTAGCTCCAGGGAATAATGCCCCCTGACGCTTTTCCCCCGTGCAGGCTGTTGCTCAGGGAAGCACAGGGACAGGTGCTCATACACCTGCCCAGGGAGAGCTGCTCCCAGGCTCTGCAGGGAAATTCATCCCTGACCTGCAGAACCAACGACTGCCTGGCAGGATGTCAGGATGTGGGTCAGAAGGATGGGATTCTGGTGTGCAGCTCCTCGAGGAGTCTGGGATGGTAAAACACACCTCTCCCAAACTGCAGAGGAGCACCTCTGCTGGGGGCACAGGTCTGCTCAGCAGGTCTGTGCTTTTCCAGACAGCAAAGCATTTGGCACCTGGGGGCAAAACCCCAAAGCTGATGAGTCTGCACCACACCACGAGGGTAGGGCCAGGTCCAGCTGCCCTGGCCAACACTGCCAGCCCATGGTGGCAGTCGCCAGGGAGGCCCCTCAGGGCACAGGGTGCTGCTGGTGCCCTCTGTCTTTCTCCTCCTATTCCCCTTGGAATTCCTGGGGCTCTGGGCACAGGACAGGTCACCCTCTGTAAATCTTGGTCTCCACCTCCATCCTGCCCTTCCCTGCCTGGCGCCACTCCAGCAGCACCACACGGAGCCCAGGTCCGGCCTGTCCACACCCAGGGGATGCCACAGTCACACAGGGGAGGGAGAGGGAGCTCAGTGATGCTGTGGCAGTCACGGATATCGGTGCCATGCTGGGCTGGGATACAGGAGAATGCATTCCAAGTACATGAAAACTCGGAGTTTCTTCCTATGAAATGTGATGGGAAGGAGGCTCTGCCAACACCTGCAGCGAGTGTGTTCACCAAGGAACTGGGAATGACATAAATGTGCCTGTCAGGTTAAAGCCCTGTTACATTTGCTATCAGTGCTGCCGTTTGGGCGACAACTGCGAGTCTTTTCCCAGTGAAACCCCCCTGCTCTGCCTCGGCAGCCCCTGCCTTCCACACCCACCATCCCGACGGGAAGAGCTGCCACCACCCCCTACAACTGGGAGCACCAAGGGCGGGCAGGGACGGGAGCTGCAAACTTTGGGCACTCAACAAGTCCTCTCCACACAGAGTCAAGGCCAAAAGATCAATATTGACACTTAAGACTATTTTTCTCGATTTGTTTTTTCGTTGATTGTCGGGGCAAAATTCCACTTTTCCGATATCTGGGATTCCTGGCTAATAGAAACAAATAAAGTGAAAGCTTCTGTCCACAATGGGCAAGGAGCATCCATTGTCGGCAGGCACTAATCGGATTAAATTGGCTCCTGGCTCTATTGCTCGGGGATAACTCACTCCTAAATTTTTCCCATCTCAAGGGGATGGGTCATTGTTGGTTCTTTTTTTTTTTTCCCCCTATTTAAATTTGACAGATAGAAAGAGAGCAGGAATGGCTGGAGCTGACGGCGGTGAACAAAGAGTGGAGCCCAGCCGTGGGCCGTGGTCCTCGCTGGCCCCCGCGAGCCCCTTCTCCCGGCCGGAGCTGCTCCGGCGTGGCCGCCGCTCCCGTCTGGAAACGGGCAGGGAAGAACCTCCGGCTGTCCCCGGCGGGCGCGCTCAGGTCGCTCCCCATTAGCATTTTAATCCGTACCCCTGGCACCAGCCCCTCGGAAGCAGCAGCCGCGTTCCTGCGAGCACCCGAAGAGACAGCCTTAAATAATGCCGCCTTCCGAGGGAGGCCCCGCGCGCCGCCAGCTACATTTTGCCCAGAGTCTGATAATTTTCAAAGCTATTGGCAACCTGGGAATTTTCCTGCCTTATCACCAGGGCTCAGCTAACTTCACTAACACTAATCAGAGCTGGAATCATTCATTCAAGGATTGCATGATCATGTTTTTCTTTAGCAGTGACAGCTGCCTGAGCCGCATTAGCAATGCAGATGAGTCAGCCTAATAGGTTAATGCAGAACACGCGAAAATTAGGTTTAATCCCCAGTGAAATAATCTAACATTTTCACATTTCTTGATGTTGGGATAGAGACATTGGTGGTGACTCAATTAGGTGTAATGTAGATCAAAGCAAATTTACCTTCTGGCTGAACCTTCCCTATAGTTTAGATAGAAGAATATAAGGGTTCTTTACTAATTGGCCAGTGGCTGTGGGGAAAATTCTATGGAAAGCGTGCGTGGCGCAGGAATTGCGTTTCGGATTTGGACCTGGGCATGGCCGGGCTCTGCAAACCCCCGGCACAGCGCGGTGTGCACAGCCCCTGCCAGCCCACAGCTCCTCGCCATGCAGAGCTCACCAACCAACACGGCTGGGGCTTGGGTTATTTTTTTAGTTTTATTCCCCCCCTCCCCATTCCTTTTTTAATGTCCCGCGCTGCAATATCCCCACGGAGGTTTGAAAGACCTTGTATGATAAAAGGAGCATAAAGGAGAGGGAAAAAACCCCACCCACCAGCGCGCGCCCATCTAATGTTTTCATTCCCGGGGAATAACATATCAAACAGCCATCGCTTTCAGTCATAAAGGGAGGGGAACAAAAAATTACATGCCCTCAGTTGCCAAATTATTTTTTGCCTTGACATCTTAATTCTTAATCCTTGTGTGTGGTCAAATCAGCCTACTATAGACAACCAATCAAGCAATTATTCCTAAATTATATTTGCCCAGCTCACATTGATTGGTTATTCTTTTCTTATTGGGTAAGCTCATTAATTCCGAGCAGCTTGCTTATTATGCTTTCCACATCATTTTCCTTCGGAGCCTATCTACTCACACCAGCCTGCTGATGTTTCAAGATGCCACGCAGAAAAAAAAGGCCGAGTGATCTATTGCATTGTCTCTTCCAGCAATTACAATTCACATTGCTGATTAACTTTGATGTGAAAACTAATGAGATAAGGCAAGTTATCAAGGCGGACCTGATCGTCATCTCATTTATAGAGCATTTGCCATCAGTGAATGACAAAAACTAATGAAGATGTATCTGACAGCAGGCTGAGCCGCGGCCGAATTTCGTTTCTCATCAGCAAGTGCTCTGCTTCCAACTCATCAGTCTATCTGAAACATGTGGAAATTAGCTTAATAATGAAAACACTTCATCCAAATAGACAAATGTTTACATTAAAATAGCTACATGATAAATAGATGTTAAAGATTTTATGCCTTCTTGAGTCTAAACAATGGAGCACAAAATATGTTCTCATATTCACTAAATCATGCCCATAAAGCTCCCCACGTGCTGCTGTACCTGCGGGTTCCCCTCTTTACGGCTCACAAGGATTCCTGGGCTGCGGCTCGTCCGTTTGGAGCCGCCTGGTTCGGGCTGTAAGTCAGGAATGCCTGTGCCGTGGCGGCTGCCAGGGAAAGGGGGGCTGTCCCTGCTCAGATCTGGGGGCACAGAGCTCCCAAAAGCAGGTTTTTTAGCAGCGCCTTAAGAGAAGCAGAAGTTGCTGCTGGACATGAACATTTACCCAATGCAGAAAAGAGATCCATGTGCCCCCAGACAAAGTACAATGTGCAGACATAATTCATGTAAATACAGCAACATTTCTTGCCTGAGCCATCGCCGAAAGGCCTCCTGTAATATCAGTCGAGTTTGGAAATGTTGTGATAAAAGGGAGGCGGGCAGAGCTGCTCCCATTTTTAATATTGTGGCTTTGGTATCTTTATTTATGAGAGACTATTTCATATTTGTCGGGCACTATTTCACATGCTTCTACTACGTCCAAACATATCCCCAAGATGGTTTTGTATCTGGAATAAAATATTCATTCATCACCTGGGATCAAAAAATACTATTTTTAATATAAAAGACATGCATCTGCAAGGCAAAAACTCTCACTCTAAAAATTATTCTAAAAACTATGTACACTTCAATTAAAATGAAGACTTGTACAAGGTTCTTTTCCTCTACCCTGATTTCTTCCTCTCTCTAAAAACTGGTAGAATATATGTAGACAGCCTACAGCACTGTGTCCTCCAGGAAAAAAACCAAACCAAACACACTATTCCCAGCGTAAGAGGAACTTTAAAACTGATTTAAAAAAAACCATTCTGCAAGTGGACTAAAAAAAAAAATCAGAGGCTTTGCAGAAAAGCCACGGGAGCTCCTCTGAATTCCGTGCACCGACGGCTCCGTGCACACACGTGGAGAAAGCCCGGCTCCCAACAAGCCGGGACCGGACCAGCCGAGCGGTGGGATCGCGCCGTGCCGGGGCTCCCGCGCCGCCGGTGGGTGCAGCCCCCCGGCCCCCCGACCAGCTCCCATCCTCAGGCACTCACCACGTCCCCTTCCTCGGCCGGGGAGGACAGCGGAGGTGCAGCCCGAGGTGCCCCGGCATTGTGAGGCACAGATTAGCAGCCGGCACAAAGGGCCCGGTCCCGGGAAAGTTAAAAGAAAAGCCTGGTAGGAAGCGCCGGCAACAAATTACTACTTCAGCGCTGGATTAAATGTCAAAGCCCTTCACAGAGCTGCAGATAAATCCTGTATGTTAGAAGGAACCTTAAAAGTACTTGTTCAAGAGCTACAGGCCCAAGTGGAAAATTGACCCCAAAGATTTTTTTTTTTTTTTAAAATAGCTGAAGTTTATAAAATTTCTCCCGGCGTAGGGAAGGGTTCCGGTGCCGCTGCCACACTCGGCAGCGCGGCCGCTCTCGGGCTGCTGTGGCTGCTTACCGGAGTTGGACTGTGTGAGCATTCCATGAAATCCCAGCGAGGTTTGCTTGGTGGTTTGGGGAGTTTCTGTTTTGCCTGGTTTTTGTTTGGTTGTTTGGTTTGGGGTTTGTTTGTTTTTCCGTTTGTTGGGTATTGCAGCAGGATGGTTTCTCTTTCACCACTCACAGTGGGAAAACATTGCTCCCATTCTTATTTTCCTTCTCCCCCGGAGCCCTAAGCACAGGTCCATCCCCACATTCCTCCCAAGCCTCCTCAGCACTGCCAGGAGACCCCCAGCAGCTGCGGGATGCTCCGAGTGGGCAGGACACTGCCTTCTCCCTTCGGTTCATAAAAACACGTGTCACCTGGGCATGGTTTATCTTTCCTGCCTGCACATCCATTACTCTATATTTCTAAGGTACAAGCTTGGCCACGGCACTGGCTTTGCTGTATCTTCGTGTGCCTGCACGGAGGGACGGACAGGGAAAGGAATGCTGCTCCTCCCTCCCCCTCCCCGGCCTTTATCCCAGTCGCCTATTTTAATAAATAATTATAGGCAGCTAAAGGATTTGTTCATTCCAAAAGGTCTCCCCTTCACATTTCTCAGAGGTTCAGCTCAAGGAGACACCATGATAATAAGGCTGACTCGGGATCCCTACTCCACAATGTCATTATGAGCTAGCATTTAAAATGAAAAAAATCTGTATATTATACCTAAAAGCATTACAAGGTTAGTGTCTCGGCTCAGGGAATATTTAATGCTGCTGGGAAAGCAGCGCTCCTGGTCTAAGGAGGAGGAAAAGGGGGGAAAAAACAAAATGAGAGAAAAATCCTTTCTGAAACACAAGCTTAGAAAAAAGATGTTGGGAGCGAGCACAGAGATCATTTGCATTTCCAATGACTGGGACTAATCCTCTGCTTCCACGTTTATATTTTCTATTACTTTTCCTAATTATCTTTTTCTTTTTTTGCTCCTAGCTTTTTCTCCTCTCTCTGTTCCCAGCTCCCCTGCCCGTTGTTGTCTGGCTCGGGGCTGGATCACCCGGGGCTGGCAATGGCCCCTCTGCACTGTCCAGGCCACACAGACCCCAAAATGTGGGTGTTTCTCCCCCCCGCTACACAGTGTAGGTGCTTTGTTTTATTAGGGTCTGTTAAGAAACATTTCTGGGATCAAGAATGGATTTTTTTGTCCAGTCCCTGGGGCACAGTGAGGGCAGAGAGCAGTGTGTCCCTTCCCTGGTGTGGGGCATCCCTGGCTCAGGGATTTTGGGGACCACCCTCCCTTGTCACCCCCCCGAAAGCCACCAGGAGCTGTCCTGGGAACTGTGGGTGGCACCAGCTGACAGTGGAAAATAAAGCAGCCCAAACCCCCTCCCCAGAGGGGCAGCCACCCACCCAGAGTGGCTATTCCCGAAAAACTGGGCTTTATCGGCACACTGCGACTTTCCCAACAAGGAGCGCGGTGTAATCTCCAAAGCCCCGCTCCAAAGGCACTCAGCTCCGAGTCACACATGAAACTGGAGCTGGATCTTTCCCGTAATTCACAGCCTCTATCTCTGACAAGGAAATTACATGACTAAATGCCTGTTTGAGACCAGCCACTAAACTGCTACTGCAATATTATCCTAAAATTTGTTAATAGCAGCTCTTTCACATAAATTAAGTGATAATGAAAAAAAGCTCCCCTTTGAATTTATATATATTTCAGCAGAGAATAATGTTTTATTTAAAATAGTTACAGTGTGCCTTTTGATTTAGAGTTTAAAGTAAATAATATTTGTACATCTAAAACATACTCAAGACAAATGAAAAGCCTCTAGATGCTTTTGTATGAGATGCTGAAGAGCTCTACAAACTTAAAAGCACAACCTCAATTAAGCCCATCTTCATCTGGAAAAAAAATTAGCAACTGAAAGCTGAATATATTAGATAATGCACACTTGCAGGAGAGCATTCTCTTAGCAAAAAATTCTTGATAACCAACCTAAAGCTGGCCTTCGAGTTGCTCGATGCTAATTTTGTTTGAAACTGTTTAACTAACTCTGAATAGATATCCATATTCAACAAAGACATAATTAATGGCAACCTTTTCTTCTGCTTAGAAGACATCATAACAAGCAGAAAAGTACAAAAAGATTTTTATAGTAACTAATTTAAGGACAAAGGGTTGACCTCTAGCATTTCATTAAATAAACGGAGCGAATGAAAGAAGAGTGACAGTATTCATCCTTGTTCAATTCAAGCAGCCAATTTCAAAATGCAAATCATAATCTGCAGATGTTGGAGCCTGATATATTTTTTTAAAATATCATTTGTTCAATTTAAGAACATCAGACATTTGAATTTTAAATAATAAAAAAAAAAAACAAACCCAACTCCCAGCTCCAGGTTTGGGCGCAGCGTGACTGTGCACTTGGTGCTGGGGCTCCCCTCCCTCCCCGCCGCCCCAACCATTCATTTTATACATTATTCCCAAAACCTTTTAATGGAGAAGTTCTGCTAAGCTGCACATTATGTCTGATTAGCACAGCTGGTCAGTGCTGCTGCCTTTCCAGCCTGGGGACGACAGAGGAGAACAGCCCGAGCCAAGCCCAGGGAGCTGCTCCATCCTTCCTTCCCACCCACGGAGACCCAGCATCCATGGAGACCCAGCATCCACGGAGAGCCAGCATCCATGGAGAGCCAGCATCCGTGGAGAGCCAGCATCCATGGAGAGCCAGCATCCGTGGAGAGCAGCACCGGTGGAGAGCAGCAGCCGTGAGCAGACCGTGCACCCTCCTGAGGAGCCGAGGGGATGGATGCTGCCCCCGGATGAGCTGCGATGGAGCCACTCTGCCCACAGGGAAGAGTGTCCTGGCTCTGGTCCCCAAGGGCAGCAGGAGCCCAGAGCCCTGCCTGGGGAGGGAGGCGGTGCTGCTCCTGACCCGTGACAGGTGGGGACAACAACAGGAGGTGAACAGACTGAATTTGGGAACACAACCCCAAACCTCCACAGCCGGGTTTTCTTCCAGGTGCCAAGGGACAAGGTGCAGTGGGAAAGGAGGAGATTCTGGCTGGACCACGGGTGATCTGCAATCTTTTACCGTGGGAGGAATGAAGTCTCAATGCTCGACACTGAGCACACACTTGTTCCACAGGGATCTGGGAAGTGAAACCCGTGCCGAGGCACATTGCTCCGGTGGCAGAGCCCGGGGGAGCATCCCCAGGGCAGTGGATATTACAGCTTTGCTGACTACGGATCCACAGCTTGGTGTCTCTCACCTCTATCGAGGGGTTACTCCTTCACTCCCTTTAATGCTCGTTCAGCCTCTCTTCCCCGAGCTGTGGAAGCCCAGGAGTGACGCTAAGAGACACTTCTGACATGCCTGAGGAGGCCGGAGGATGTGTCCCCACATCAACACAACAGCAGCACGAGTTCCTCCCTCTCCCATTTCTACACCAGCTCCAACAGCTGTTTCCAGGTTTACAGAGGATAACTCACAGGGCATGGCACCTCTGAGCCTGCAAACATACAGGATTTCTCTCAGGAAATGGCTCTAGGCTGCTTGGAAGTGTTTTGGGGGAAGCATGGGATATTTTTATTTTGGCCATTGGAATACCCAGAAGTCTCTGCCTTCACTGTGCAGGAGACCAACACTGACCTTTCCTCAGTGAGCAATTCCCTTCTTTAATGAAGGGAAAATATCCCATGTTCCCACCACACAGCCCTTAGTTACTGCTAAGTTACAGTGAAGAACAACCTCTGTGAAGGCATGTATGTTAATTAAACTGCTGCTGATTAGGACTTGCTACTTGCCAGTGGCTCACGGTACAGAGAGAGGGACTGACAGGAATGCCCAGGAGCATCCCCGAGGAGAGCAGAGCAGAGCCATTCCTGAGGGGCAAAGCACAGTTCTTTCCAAGCCCTTCCCAAGGCACCTCCGAGGAGCAGCCGGCGCTGGGCACGGGCAGCAGGAAGGGCCGGGGCCTTGCCAAGCACCCGCAACCCTCCTACACAAACAGACCCTGCAGCTGTCGCGGGGAGAAATAAATGACTTCCGGAGGGTACGGAGGATAAATGAATCCATTCAGGCACGAGTGAAGGGGACATTGTTTTCCTCCTCGAAAAAAAAACCAACCTCCCCAACAACCTATATATTAAGGTATCAATGAACAACAAATTCATTCAGTTATGACACAGGAAACCTAAAGCAGAATGGGCTGCAAAACAAACTCGATTTATCTTCGCCACACACGCAAAAGGAAAAAAATGCCTCTTGTTGGCTGTCGTGCTCAGGGCTGGGGCTCACACGCCTCTCGAGCAGCGCTCGGGATTCGAGACACACACGGAGCATTTTCTGCCGGGGCTTTAGTGGGTGGATGCGAACTTCTGAGATTAAGATTGTTTCCTTAGGTTTATCCTCTTCAGGGACAACGTGTGCACAGTATGCCTTTGGAGCATATTTACAGTCAGGCTGCAGATGCACATAATCTCCATCTTCCTGCATCACAAACAGGAGATGTGAAGGTTTGGGGTTGTTTTTTTCTTTTAAAAGGGAGAGGAATTACTCATCCAAAGAGAAACCAAGCCTTTCGTTTTCACTTTGGCAGCCTTCCTTTTTATATTAGAAAAGGAGAGGCAGAAATGGAAATGCAGGCTCAAACCAGACCCTGTTTCTCAAAACAGGGCAGTAGCTCCATCCTGGCCCTCCTCCCAGCAGCAGCAGCCCTGAGTGCACCCGGGGCACCCCATCTGCTCCAGCACACGTTTGGGCACACGCTGAGCCTGCGGGGACACAGCAGCCCTGGACCTGACCCTGGGAAGGACAGAGGGGCAGAGCCCTCCTGCCCTCCCACATGGCCCCTCAGCACTGCCACAGGCCTGCCTCCCCGAGCCCACTCTCCTTTGCTGCTCAGCACTACAAACCCAAAGTGTGTCTGAGAAACAAAGCCCATCTTCCTCCTATTTCCAAAACATTTATGCTTAGCTGTTTTCCCCAAGTAACATTAAAAAAATCTCTTAAAAATGAGTGTAACGGGTCAACCCTGCCATGGAAATGGAATTGGTACCCAGCTGCAAGGAGTGCTCGGCGTGCAGGGGAATAATCCAAAAGGTTTTAATTAGGGAAAGCAGCAATAAATGAAAGAATATGAGCTTGGATGAGAACACTTGAACACAAAAATAACTGAGAAAGATGAGATACGTCTATGCTTGGAGGGGAGATCTCTGTCCAGGAAAGGCAGGCAGGAGCGTGTTTTGCCCTTCCCAGCATTCCCAAAAGAAGGCACGACACACTCCCAACGGCAGCATGCCACCCCCCCCAGATCCAAGGGGTTCTCCAGGAGCAGCAGCCCGGGCGCTGCAGGGCGCATTAATGCGGAGCACATCCCTGACCCCGTGTGCGGAGCCGGGAGCCCACCCCTTCCGTCAGCTGGTGACTTCCCCGGCGTCCCGGACAGCTGCACGTCTGCCTGCGGCGCCCCGGGACGCCTCGTCCTGCCCGGATTCCTCGGGCCCGCCGGCTCCAGAGGGGGTCCCCGACAAAGGCAGGATGCGGCCGGGCGCGGGGGGCCGGGCCGGGCAGCGCCGTCCTTCCCGGCCGCTCCTTGGAACCCAAGTCACGCTCCCACAACAACTGCTCCTCTGTGCCTGTTTGAACTGTCCCTCCCAATTAGCAGTAATAAGTGACTCTGTAAAGATGAGCAAACACGGCGCATTCATTAGCCCCGGCGGCCCCCTCCCTCCCTCCCGGCAGCCCCAGGAGATCCCCAGGGCCCCGCTCCCGAGGATGCCGAGCGCGTCCCTCCCGGCACCAACGAGCGCCGGCAAAAGGCAAATTAATGACAAGTCGCTCGAAGAGTTTGCCTGAAATTATTTTATTCTGCCTGAGAATTGATTACTCCCGGCCTGGAAATATGTCCAAATCAATACGTTAAAGCTCAGGGCAAAAAAGACATGCTCTAGTCCCATTTATTTAATTCACTTTTTTGAGGAATGGCACATAATTTACCGGGTAGGAATTGCTAAGCCTTTCCAGAGCGAGGACTAATGACAAGCCATGGGAAAGCAGTGTCTTCATCCATCTCCCAGGAGAGCTGGTGACAAACTTGGTGGTGGCCAAGACCCCTCAAAGCACCAGGATGTGTCTCCAGCCACCCCTGCCAGGCAGATGGATACAGAGGTGAACTACATGGCTCAGGGTGCCAACCAGGGACACAATTTCAAACCTCCCCTTTAGATAAATCTTCTTAAAACAAGACCAAAATCCCTCCCAAAAGGACAACTGCTGCCCAGGTGGCATCCCCTGTTTTCCTCATATTTGTGCATCCTAGACCGTTTCCTACAGGTAGTGTGGCCTGCAGACAAATACTCACTCCAGGCTAATAAAGCACAAAATAAATATCCAAAACCCACCTACAAACAACCTCATGTGCTGGTTTTGGTAGCAAAGTCTAGGAAAAAGAACAGCCCTGCAAATACTGAACATGCAGGTGGGACAGGCCTCCCACTCATGCCCAAGGTAACTCCCACCAGGCACCCAAAACCTGTGGTACCTTTTCAGGAAAGAAGGAGCACGTCCCAGCATTGGAGTGATGGGAAATGCCTGCCTGGAAGCCCCCGGGCCCCATAACGACTGAAAGCAGGCTGAAAGAAACAGTGGTTCCGGGGTGAGCTGAAAGTGGTGCTGAATGTACACAACAAACACTGAAACTGGGTGAGCAACATTTGTGGCTTGGCCTCAGTGTCGGCAGAGAAACACCTGCACTACCCAGAGTGCCTGGGTGCAGCTCTCTGAAGTAAACGGCACAAGGGACGCTGTGCAGGACAAGGACACGTCACGTTATCAGGGAATGAGACCCAGGTCTGGAGGAAATGTCAGCCCCACGTGCTGCTCTGCACAGCCAACGCCGCAGACGCACCCTGCGGATGACACGCGCCTGCCACGCGCCCCATTTGCGAATCCTCTGCATGCTCCACGGGGTCCCGGATTTTCCAGGGCATTAAACCCTATCCCCCCTCAAAAAGCTTCATGGCAGCTGTCATCCTGCTCGCGGGGGGTGGACGGGAGGGCTCCTCGCTGGAGACCATCAGTGTCACTCCCGAGCCGGTGGTGGGTGAAGGACGAGCTGGCCCTGCCGGCCCCGGGAGCTGCCAGCCCGTGCCGGGGGGGCTGTCACTGCTCCCCGAGAGGAGCTGTGGGAGCAGCACCTGACCCTGAGGTGCAGGGGCCCGGCAGCACACCTGTATGGACCCTCTCGTGGCTTCCTACGGGCGACTCAAGGAGAGGACAGTTCCAATCGCATTAAAACCAGGGAACTCAACCCTTTCTACTCACCACGATCCCTTCAAGAAAACATCTTTATGTAAAACAGAGACATAAAGCAGCAAAACACTGCAAAAATCAAAAGCCAGGGTTTGCTGGCTTCCCCTTGGGCAAATCCCTTCCTACCTGGGATGCCCCATACAGCTCCGAGGGCATCGTGTCCCCAAGCCTGTCCCCTGGGCAGCCTTGGGCTGCAAGAGGATTCCCACTGGCCCCATCTCACAGAGGAGAGATGCCAAGGCAGGAGAGGGAGCACGAGGAAAGAGCAAAACACAACAGGGCTGGAAGCAAGCCTTGCTGAACCCCAGCCCAGCTCCTGAGAGCCCAGTGAGGGAAAGCAGAGGGTTTCCATCCAGAGACACCGTCCGTGCCCTGCACGTCTGGCCCTGCCATCGGAGCCCCCTCGGCCCCAGCCCATGGACAAGGGCTCCTGGCTCACACCCTCCTTCAGCTGCACTTGGCTCTACTTACAGGGGACTTTTCTAGACTGAAACACTGCTTCTCTCCCATTCAGAATGGGAACATCCATGAAAAGGGGTCATTCATGATAAACTTGTGAGTGCCGGGTAGGAAGAAACCCACTCAGCCCAGGAAACAACATGGCCTTTATGTTTCAGCACTTCTGCCCGAGCCTGCAGGATGCTCCCTGGGTGAGGCAGTGAGGGCTGGGGGGCTCAGCACAGCCCCTCTGCACTCCCTGCCTTGCACAGCTCCCCAGGCACAGCCTCACAGAGCAGGGCAGGGACCAGCAGCATCCAGGGACACATGGCAAGGCTTCCATTCCTTCACTCACCTCCCTTACATCCTAACAGGCACAAATCCCCACATGTGGCAGCAGTGTAAACGAGTTTTATTACTCAATAAAATATTTGAAGCAAAATAAATGGTTTTGTCAAACACTATATCTCCTCAAACAATAATGCACCGGCTTACGAAGAAAAACAACCGACATTCATATTCTATGGCAAAGGTTTATTTCCCCTCCCAGAGGAGAGGGGAACAGGCATTTCAATTCGGAATTCAGATACTGTATGGGAATACAGTAACTATAGTTCTCGGAGGGTTTGTGCAAATGCCAGCAAAACAACCCCCAAATCAAATTTATTAGCTGGTGGAGATCTCTAACAATCTTACACAGTGACTGATGAAGCCGTCGGGGAATTCCTTTCAACATTAAGTGATTTAAAGCCCCTACAGAAACTTCATTGTCTGTTCCAAGACAGAAAGAGTTCCTTGGTATCCAGTGCTGCTCCAACAGCAGCACTGGGATGTGTGTTATTGCCAATGTGTGTTTCCTTTCATCTGGAAAGCAAACCAGGAATCCTAACATCCCTAGTCCTGTGGAGAACTATAAAAGAAGGAAGTGCAAATTCATTAAGAACCACAGCCTGTGTTTTAAAGGGACTGTCTGTATTTTGGTGGCAAGGTTGAGATGCTCACTTCTGCCCTGGGGATGCTCCCAGGAAACGAGCTGGGTCTCATTCCCCCCCCACGGATCAACCACTGAACACCCACAAACCGCTCGGCACAGGCCAGACCTGCAGGTTTGGACACAGCCAACTCCCACCAGAACCCAGGGCTGCCAGAACTGGGCTGGGCTGTGCTGTGGCAGTGCCAAGCTGCTCTCCTGAGAAAGCACCAGCGATGGCAGCCCGGCTCTGCTCCGGGATGGGAGATGCCCTTCCTCAGGATGCACGGGGGAGGAAGGTGAAGGCACAGCCAGTGCCCCTGGGAGCATCCACACCACCCAGCCCAGGCCAGCTCCCTCACAACCATTTTTTAAAGCAAACCCAGAAATGCACAACTCTAATTGCCAGGTTTTTATCATGCACACTCATAACTGGGTCATTTGCATTTCAGCTGCTAAAATATCAGGGGGATGTTATTTAATCAATCATCACAGCGTACAAAGTCCTAAGTGAGAGAAGATTTTTTGATTGTCTCTGCTTGTATCTAAACATCTCACAAACCCGCCAGCCAGTTCTTCATTTCAATTAGGGCAATGCTGATCGTTAGCTAACTAATAAGGACCAATTTTCTGTCACAACTATTTCCTAATTAAATTCAAAACAGAGATTTCTAACCCAGATGGTCAGTGATGCTACAGATTTGTTTAAATTTGGTATCACAGTAACAAACTACTAATTAGGGTTTGTAAATACACCAATTCCCTTATGACTTAGTTGTTAGTAATGCATACAACCGGTTTATTAAAGCACTAATTGTGTCTGGCTTTACTTGGGCCTAACACATAATCCACTTATCACATACTGGTACCAACTCATTTTGAAGGGATTATGAATGAAATCATAAATGAGGTCTCACATCCAGTTCCCGGTATGGTTAATAAAGGTTTGGTGTCATATTTAGATGGTTTTCTGCCTGTGATGGAGAGCGGCCCAGCAGTGACGCCGCTGCTCCCTTCTCCAAAGGGTGTTTAACGAAGAAAGTTCTGGATGCCACCCCCGTGCCCAAAAAGGGGGTTCTGCCCCAGCTCTGCTGACCAGCAAATCATCCCAGCAGCCAAGCTCCTCGAAGGGAGCCCCAGCCTTTCCCAGAGAAAGCACCCACTTGGTTATTGCCCCCTGGAGCCAAGCTCAGCCCCTCCATGGGGGACCCCCGGCCTTTGCCTGAGACGCACGGGAGACCTCCTGAGACCCTCACGAACCCCAACCACCTGCTTGTAGAGGGATGGAGGAGTCCTCCCTGTGCCACCAAACCTGGATTCCCTCTCTCCCTTGCAGAGGGACAGCCCTGGTTTTTGTGGAAACCTTTGTTCCGAGGAGCACAACCCCAGATAGCCCGTGGGCTCAACGCCCCTCGGCTCCACCGAGGGTGCATAAAGTAGGAAATAAATGATAGATAACTGTGAATTGCAAGGTTATGTAAACACGGAGGGGGTTTTAGAAGAATCCTATTAAACCACAAAAGAAAAGCATGGATGGTTTATCACATCACTAAGACCCAAGAATGCATTAATAAATAGAAGAATAGATAATGAACCGTGGAGTACAAGGCTAAACTATCTGCTATTGTGAGGATCCTGTGACAGTAGAAACAATGAAGGGGAAGAAAAAGCTTTGTTGGTCTGTCACCAGAACCTTGTAGTGTATCTTTTATAGCCTATTTTTAATGAATTCACAGCACCTATCAGTTATTCTCTGCCCAAATCCCTCATTTTCCTCCCTCCTGAATGCAGATTCCCATGCTGCACTCTGCCTTCACCATGACGTCCCCCCTTAAACTCAGGGTTTCTCTGCCTTTCAGTGGCCTTTCAGCCACAGCGAGAACAGGTTGCTGCTTTCATATTTCCAAAGGGTTTCCAGCATGGTAACAAAAGTGGGGTTTAATGCAAAGCAGGAGTACCTCTGAGCCCTGTTGCTTCCTTTGCCTCTTCTGTGACAGGACGGTGAAAGCTCAGACAGGTCTAATTCAGCTCAGAGTGATGATGCCCAGACGTGCCTGCAAGGAAAAAAAAAACACATGAAAGCTGCTGCTCCTCTTGCTGTTTTCCAGCCCTCTGCAAATAACACTGAGAATTGTTGGAGGGGACTCAATATTAATCCAAGAGATAGTACCCTCTTTGTAGACACTGCTGAGACTCACTAACACTTTATTTTCATTGCACTGAGGGTTTTTTATCATTAAATAGGGACCCAGGATACATTTACTGTAGATTACTTTTATTTTTACTGCAGCATCGTTAGGCACAGAGCACTAAGGAGACAGGGGTGACCAGGACATGCTCAGCCGCAGTAAAACCCCTCTGTCCTGCCTCCACCAGAATCCGAAATTCCCATCGATTTCCATGTAAAAAGCCCCAAAGACCATTTGCTGCTGTGCTGGCAGCTCGGTGTGCTCGGAGCTGCACTGACATCCTGCAGGAGCACAGCCTCGCCAGGCTGCTGGAGGCAGAACAGGGGCTGTGTTAGAGACGGGGGAACTGGGCACAGCAAGTGCAACACCCAAAAATTTCAAGTTCTTTTGGTGGCAAACCCCACCCGAAGCAGGTCCCTCAATGAGCCTGCACTGGCTCAGTTTGAGGCTCGCACTGGAAATTACTCTTCACATCTTAAGAGGAAACTGCAGGCAGCGAGGAGAAGCCAGACAGCTGTTGGCTTGTTCCTCACACCGGAAAAAGGGAATTAAAGAGACCTGACTGAACCCCAGCAGCCAGGAATCTGGATTTGCCTTTTTTCGGACCGTCCACACTGGAGCTCCCAGCAGCTTGTGGTGCCTGTGCCAACACGTGTGTCCCCTGTGCATGCTCACAGGGTGTCCTGCAGGACGGTCACTCCGGAGGGTCCCTGTCCCCAGGGACAGCACAGGGGGGCACCTCACCTCTCCTTCCTGGGTGCCAGAGGTGAGGCACAGGCAGGGATGGGGCTGCCCTCCCTCCCCTCAGCCTGGAGCCTCTCTCCTGACCACAGAGGAGCAGGGAGCAGGCGGCTGCTCTCCCAGGAACACACTTCAGGCTGGTGAGAACAGCCGAGTGCTCAACAGGCTCTGGAAACAAGTGGAAGTCAAATAAGTTTGCCACTCTTTGTCCCCCTTTCAATATCTAGCTTTGATCAAAATCCTTGGATACTCAAGTGGTTGTTGACTTAATGTAGTAATGAGACATAGCCTTAAGTGAGGCCATTTCCGTGCCCATTCAGCCTCTCCAAGAGCAAGGGATGCAGGAGGAAAAGCCTCTCATGGTCTCTGGGAGCCACAGCAGAGCCTGGAGCAGAGGCCTGGCTCCAATTCCCAGGAGCTGCACCCTGTGCTCGTCCCCCAGAGCCCCTGCAGGGATGGCCTGGAGGAAGGTGGGGCAACGCCCCAGCTTTGTCCCGGGCAGGTGACAGGGGACACGGGGGTGGGGGCAGTGCCTGGCCAGAGGCACAGCCCTTCTCTGATCCTCTGGGCAGGCTGTGGACCTGGGCAAGGCAGGAGGGAGGGAAGAGGCCAGGAGCCCGGATAAAAACAGCAAGCCCCGAGAAAAGTAAAAATTCTCCAAGTGACGGGGAGCAGCTCAGCCAATTAGGATTTTAATTCCCCTTGTTATGCACAGTCAGTCAATAAATTCTGCACCAAGCAGCTGCTCTAATTCTTAAGCCCATTAAGCCCTACATGTGATAGGCGGGCGGGAGGGGCTGCCGGGGGGCACAGACGGCGCTCCTCGAGATATGAAACATTTCCTCTTGTGCAGCTGGGTCACCCCACCCAGCCCACTCCGAACGGGAATTTTATCAGGCTGGCAAATAAGAATTTATATAAATATCCTGCCAGAGACACACACCCCACAGACAGGGAGAATAAAGAGGGGACTGGAGGAGATGCACCGAGGGATCGTTGGTGCTGTAGCAGAGCAGGAGAGCAGAGCCAGAGGGGAGAGTCTGGGATGGAGCAACAGGATTTTGGTGTCTGAAGTGGAGGGAGAGGATCCCAAAGAGCTGGACAGGCAGCCAAGAGTGAAGAAAAGCAGGATCAGAGACGCAGGGAGGAAGAAAACTCACGGAGCAGTACGGCAAGCCCAGAGGGGGCTGGCTCTGACACAGGAAGGGACCAGGAGCTACATCAGCAATTCCTGGAGCGAAGGGGCAGATGGCTGGAGCAGAGGTATCCCACCGACTACAGAGATGAAAGGCAGCAGAGAAAAGGGAATATACTGGGAGTGGAAAAGCATTCAACAGCCAAAAGGGTTTTGTGTGTTAATTGGCAACCAGCTAACACATTAATTACAAAGTTACTGCATGGTCAAGAAAGACAGCAGCAGCAGAGCAATTCACATTCCTCCAGGGACGTGCTCCCTGCTGAACAGCCCCTGCTCTAGGAATGCTGCCTGTGCCCGCTGACATCCAGCACCCTGAGCACCCCAAGCCTTGGGAGCCATGGCAAAACACAAACAGGACAGCAACTGTATCCACACCAACCCCACAGGCAGCCTGAGCTGAGCCTTCCCCTCTGCCACAGCCACCAAAAGCCTTCCCCAAACCTCACCTTCAATGAAATGGGGTTGCCACACCAGCCTATCATCCCTCACACACCCCTGGGTACAGAACCACGACCATAGGCACAGGCAGCCCAGCTTCTGGCAGGGCTTCAACCAACAACCTCAGATTGTTACACAGCAAGAAACACGCCTGCCAAACCATTTGCCGACTACTCATGACCCTTGGAGACATCTCCACACTCAGCACTTGTTGACAGGAACGGGGACCTAAACGTTTTCAGAGTTTAGGTCTGCCTTCTGGGGTTAAAAATCATGGCAACTTTAGCTGAGCTCTTACTAATCTCAGATTACTCCGAAAGATCAATTGCAGGACATGTGCATCCTGACAAAATTTATTCTCTTTCATCCCTTAGACACAGATATGAAAACAAGCTACCCACTGCAAATTGCATTCCCACTGCACAGCAGGAAAACATGGGCCCTCTGTCCCTGTCAGCTCCACCAGGCACTGGAGGAGTGAGCGGTGACGAGCCCTTAAGCTTTGGTCAAGGCAAGGGGCAGAAATGAAAGTTTGCTCAGTTCTGTGAACACGTCGGCTGCAAAGAGGCTGTTCCTATAATCCTATCCAGCCTCAAAATGTAATTTCCTCACTTGGAAGGCTGGCTGGAGCTGCTATTCATGTCTCAGCCCGAGCCAAAGCCCAATCTCTCTCCAAAGGCTGTTTCTAGACTGGGAGCCAAACACGGGTTTTATTGTGGGGAATCAAATGGAGCCCCCGGCGTGTGCTGGCAGTTGTGGCACTCGAAGCCTCCCAGCAGTGCTGTGCTATCTCCCGCCCGGCACACGGCTCCTGAGGGGCAGGAACACAGCTGGGCTGGCATCTCCTGCTTCGCTCTCCACCTGGAAGCACCATGGAAAGCTACTGGCAGGGTGGGAGCAAGGGTAGACCCACATCCCAGCAAACCAGCAGTTCAGTGTAGAGGCAGCAGAACACCCCACAGAGGAACCTGTGCTAACAGGGATGTGTAAGTGAGCACCAAGGCTGCTGCCCTGGGAAATCAGAATTACTCCATGATCCCCACCACTGTGGAGGCACTAAGTCGATAGCAGCAGCCAGGCCCAGGAAAGCCACTCCTCAGCCCACTCCAGCCACAGGGTGCAGCTGCCCAGGCAGCCCCGAGCTCCAGGGATCCCACCAAAGCCAGGGTGGGTCCCAGCCTCTGCCCCCAGTACCTGCCACAGACAGATCTCTGTATATTCACTGCAGCTCCTGCATAGCACAGGCTTGATAATTACAGCACAGAGCAGTGGCTGCTCCCAATAAATTAATTAGAAACGGCATCACTGTAATGTGATTAGTTGCCATCCCTCCACCTCGTAGATTGAGACAGATTTTGTTCCTAGCTCATGTTTCAAACACCACTAGAAGCCCACTCGAGCAAGCCTGTCCAGAGAGGGGGACCTGCATTGCTGAGCACATGCTCAGGGCTCGGAGAAAGAGGTTTTAAAACCTTCACAGCTTGTCAAGGCCAATTTATTCAAGGTAATTAATCTGTCATTTTAAGGACATTATGCATTTCCTCCACAAGTCAGCTGTCTCCTGCAGAGACATCTCAGTGTTGCTGGCCCCAGGAGCACGAGGCTCAGGGGTCAGCCCTTCCCCTCCCAGACCATGGCATCAGCTGGAAATTCATGATTATATGGACTGGCTTCTCCCCCTTGCCTTCTCGAGGCTCTCTATTTCCTCTCAGCTGTGAGCACCAGGAATTAAGCGCAAGTCTGAATTCCAGACAAAGATCACTGAACACTCCAAGCCCAAGGAACGCACCTCAAAGGCCTGTGGCTGCAGTGACAGGAGTCAATCCTCCAGATCTGGAACTGCAGCAACTGCAACCCTCCCCTCCATCACCTGTGGCAGGGACACAGATGTGAGCAAAGAAATTTCTCCATCACTTCCGATTACCCCAGTTAGTGATGCAGCAGGAAATGGGGTTCCTGGCGGTCATTAGCATTAATTATCCCGCAATGCCCCACCCCTGAGGAGTGACTGAAGATGCTGTGGCACACTCAGCAATGCACTGACTGTACCTGCCTGTCAATTGTCCTCCTGCAGCAGAAAGAATTTTAATGGACTGGAACCAGAAGGCCCTTTTGAGGGAACAGGCAGCAAACCCTGCCGAGGGCAGTTCAGGCACTCCGTGCGCTCCCAGTACAATCCCGGGCACGGGTACATCCCTGGCTATGACACACCAAATGGAGATCAGAAGGAACAATAGCCTGTAATCAAGGATATCTGCATAATAGCTTTCCTGAAGGATGTTTGTGCAGGTGAGCGAGGAGTAAAGCATTGTTTCATCAAATGGTAATTTCCTTGTATCTCAGAGAATGAATCCCATTCGCTCGCCAGGGCATAATTCAATTAAAGGGGAGAATCCTGCGTGAGAGAACGAAATCTATCGGTCTGACTGGGACGCTGCAAATCACACCACGCAAGAAAATGGCATTTGGTCCTGACATTATGATTTATTTCCTACTCAGTATCTTGTAATTCTTACAAGATAAGCCAAGACGAGAAATTATCATGTGTACTTGGGGGTCGTGCCTGATCCTCTTTATTTTCTCTTCCCAACCACAGGACTGCGTGTTTCAGCCTTATCTTTGAAGAGCCCAGTAAAATAAGTGGTAATATTTTCACAGAGGCAAAGGAACTCTTGCTCTGCACCCAAGGCGAGCTCAGGCACCACAAGCTCATCCCATGGATGGTGCTGGGAAGAAGCCATGAACATATTCCCAGAAACTGATGGCTTCCTTCAGAGAGATTTTTCAGTTGATTGACCCCCCCTCATTCCAACTTCCTTTAAGGATCTTTACTGCTACTCCCCATAACATCTTTGTCATAAAAATGTCCCCACTCCACCCAAGTCTCTCCTCATTGCCTCAGACCTTCAGGAAAGGCTGTGTGTCCTTACAAACTTCACCTCTCCTTAGTGCACTGACAAATGTATTAATGATGCTTCCAGCTGTGCTGGGGGTGGACAGACCGGCTGGGGACACTGCAGCAGAGGATGACCCACCCCAGCACAGGACAAGCCACCCCAACACAAACAGGAGGAAAGGCTCTCTGAGAATCACCTCGTGCTTCACACTCCACCTGTTACATGCCCTTGTTTTCCCTCCGTGGTTGTGCAGGAGCACTTCCAGGAGGTCGGGCTGTGAACTCCAGATGTGGGAGACGTGGCCACTCCGAGACACTTCAAGTTTTACTCCTGAACCGAAAGTTAATCTGAATTTGAGAACAAAAGCATTGCTGTTTGTCCTTGCACGCCAAGGATTACGACTATTGAAAGGGTTTCCTATTATCGGCTTGTCACTGTCTCAGCTTTAATCTCCTCCTCTCCTCTGCTCCCTACCTCCCTCCCGCAGCTCCCGCCGCCCCGGGATGCTCGGCCGGGCCAGCAGGATGCTCCGGGCGAGCCCTGCTGGGCAGCTGGGGGGTCTGTTCAGCTCCCTAACAAGATCATCACCTCCTGCCAGAGCAGCAACACCCACCAAAAATAATCCAAGTATCCTTTTACTACCAGTTCTTTGATCCACGAGGCCTCTGCAGCCCCAGCAGACGCAAGCGCTGCAGGTCACATGTGTTATGTTCCCGAACACCTTTCCAGAACTCAGGTTTCCCTTTCGGCAGAACTTATTAAATTCATCTGCCGGCAAATTAAGGCAAAACCCACGAACAGCCATTTTTAAGACACGCTGAGTGTTTCTGGAGCTGGGGCACCGATGTCACACACACCAAGAGCTGGTGACAGCCCAGCGCTGTCACACTCGTCAGCGCTGCAGCAGACGAGCATTATTTGCCCATCAGCCCTGAAAGCCATCGCCATGACCCGGGAAAGAGGCAGGAGACATGGAACACCCGGCTTGGATGGACTCACATCGAGCATCGTTATCGGAGTGAAAAAAGCTCACTTTTAAAGCCTTCAGCGGAGGAAGTCAGTGCTATCTCCTGGCTGGCACAGGGAAATCTTAGTGCAGCCATTATCTGAGAGCAAACTGATTCTGTAGTTTGCAAAATTAATAGTATTTAGCCCGCTAGTTTCCGTAGTAACCAGCCCGCCATCCCTCCCTGCCTGCCCGCGACAAGGTCTCCAAAGCATTTCACATAGTACTTATCCATTTTCTTGCTCTCACCTCGCTCTCACCTTTACTTTCAGCGCAGAACGCAACACAATCCACCGCCACTAAAGACTAGGCTGAGAGTCAGATTAAAATTATCCCTGTTTGCCCTGACCTCTTTTCTCTGCAGGTGAGAGTGTCCCCATTCAGCAGCTAAATGAAGCAGAAATGATGGAGTGTTTGTTTTCCCTGACTTTTCCTCAGCTTGCCAGTAAATTTACAGCCACGAATATGAAGTGTTAATTTAATGTTCCCACTGAGCATCTCATTGTCAACAAAGGCTTCAAACCCTACGAGAGGAAAAGGTTAGCTCATGCAGAAAATGACCCTTATGGCTTGATTGTCTTCTGGTCCAGACTCGCGGGGAGCAGAAAGCGAAGGGCTTTGACTCCCAGCTTAATGCATTTGATGGCGATAAATGGGAGCTCTCTACCTCGGTGCAGGCAGAGGATCACCTGTAATGCTCACTTGTTTGTCCCCGCAATCTCCGCAGCCCAAACGGGAAGCGGCCTCGTCGCGCTCCCCCAACTAATTTGACAGCACCGAAAAGTTAAACCCTTCATTATCCCCAACTCCAGCGGAAGGGCCTTGCTGGCTGCAGATTACAACAGGACATTAGTGGTGGCATGAAGCATGAAATTGCTTTCTTCACCTGGTGCTTCAAAACTTTAAGGCCTCGGCTCTGGTGGCGCGCGTAAAAAAAAAAAAGTTCTCCCAGGGAGAAGTCACGGAAGGAAGAAAAAAAAATTAAGGTTTAAATAATCAAAAGCCTCTTTGGGCTTTTTGTGGCAGAATTATACATGCAGAAGGCTTCACTCCCAGAACATTTAGTTACTTTATCTGGCAAAAGGAGCTTAATACTCACTGTAAGTAATGTTTACAGAACTCATTTACAGACCAATCGGAGCATGAGTGAGAGCCACTGTATGCCTTATACTAAACTTACTCCACCTGGGATCTTTAGGAGAAAAAAGAAACCCTAATGGTGCTGTGGAACAGGATACAACAATTCAAAAGAGGCTCAAATATCAGATTTTTTTTTCTGACATCTAAAACTAAGCCTGGAAGCAAGATGGAGATTATAACACGTGCTCACACACACAGGGTGGGACTATTCAGTGAGAAATCAAGTTAGTTCCGCAACTTTTTTGTACCCTCACAAACCCCACTAATTAAATTGGCAATTTCACGGCCTGCATTCATTCTGAGTGTGACCACACTGGTGTTTTACAAAACAATAAATAAGAATTATTCTAATGTATCGAAGCCACCGGTCATGTTAAATTCATTTGCCGTTTACTGGCCACGCATGGACGTGGGGGCTCCGCAGCCTGCTTGAAGTCAAATATATAGGTAGAAGAACATGTCACCAATGGTCCAAGCAGTTTCCAGCCCCTCTCTCACTGTTTCCCAAGGCAGACAGGGATTTCAAAGGTCAGAGGTGAAGCACTGGCATTTCATCAAGCACCTAAATTACACAAATGAGTCTCTAACTCATCTGACTGGGAAGCAGCCCCTGGCATCCCACACGAACAGCACGGAAACCACAGCCCCGGGAAAGCCAAGGAGCAGGTGAAGCTGATGGGGCTCGGGGGGACACAAAACCATTCACAAATAACAGTGGGAACTGAATTCCAAAAGTGCCTTTCAACTGCATTTCCTTCAGTACCCAGCAGACACAGGCACATCACCGTGTCCCTGTTTTCCTGCAAGGAGCAGGCGTGTTTGAAGGCAGACAGTTGCTTTCAGGTCCCAATGTTTTATTCAGTGTGTGCCGAGCCGTGCTCAGCCACGCCGGGCGGGAGCTGCTCCAGCCACCCTGCCTCGGGGAGCCATTTGCCGGTCACACTGTCAGTTAACAGGAGTCATTTTGAAAGCAGCAATTCAGTCTCTACAGTCCTTTCGTAACACCATTTTCAGCCTGCAATTTGGATGATAGGAAAATTACAACCCTGCTGCACTATATTATGTGATATAAATGTTATTGCAATTAAGCCGATGAGGAGAAATCCCAGAAAACAAAGATGTTTTGTTCGTGCTTTCTCTTTGCTCTTTCCCCAGAACTTGAGCAGTTAAGGAAGGGCAGTACAGAGGGAGAAGTGTTTCCATCAGCTGGAGGTGCCAGCAGACCACAGGAGTGTGGGAGCAGCAAACCCACAGTGACACGTTGGGATTTCACTTGGCTCCCCAGCAAGTGATTTCCCTTGGGCACACACGAGGGACAACTGGCCTGGCCTGAGTAACGAGGTACAGCCAAAAGCAACCCAGGTATCCAGGCATCCTTCTGGCAGTGGAACAGGACATGCCAGGACACCCCAGAGGGCATTTCCCACCCACTACACTAGAGACCTTCACTGCTCACATCCTCAGCATCTACCTAAGTTTTCTTCTTCCAGCCCAAGCTCCAGATGCCTCTGGACTTTGTGCAGTGGAGAGTTTTGATGGATCTCTAAAGCCCAAGCCCAGGTAGCATGGCAACACCTCCCTGTCCAGAGCAGGAAAATGGTGTGTGCTATAGAAAACGTCCTGTGGGTGGATCCAGCCCCTGGTCCCAGCATCACCCGTGGGCAGTGCTGCTGCTTTGGGCACAAAGCTGGCACTAGCTCAGCTCTGCCAACACCCAGCACCTTCTCTCCAACGACCTCAGCCAGGTGCTGAGCAAATGTTTATTTACAGGAGCACCAGTCCGAGTAAACAACTTCCATTTCACTGTTTCTGAAGAGGAAAAAAACACAGCAAAAAAAGAGTCCTAGCACTCATCATTTACTCCAAGGTGCTGTAACCAGGTGTAAACTTGTCTTTTATGTGCTGAACTGTGTCCATGAAAACACATTATCTTTAAGTGGGCACTGGAGGAACCACACTCAACATTGACTTCTTCATGCCATCGCTAAGACTAGATACTTCAATCATCTGAAGATTTAAGTGGAGATTAGCAGAGACCTCACCTGCCTCTCTCTCTGCCAATTCAGCATGTTTCGGGTGTGCTCTGCAGCAGCACAGCTCCTGAAAGGCAAAGCCACAAAGAAACCCTGCAGTCTGCAGAACAAGGTGTCTGTCACCTTGTTCTGCCCCCATCCCTGACAAAATCAGAGCCCAGAGGGCACGTGCCACATCCTGGGGCAGAGGCCCATTGCTTCCAAAGGGCACCCAGCTCTTCCCCACTTGGCTGCAGATGCCAAGCCTGGCCAGCACCTGAGCAGAAATCCTGTTTCCTCAGCAGTCAACAGGATTAAACACTTCAAGGAATATCCTGAGCAACTCTGCCACTCAAGAGGCCTGAGAAGCAAGACAGTTACTTCTTCCTTTTTGTTCTTTTTTTTTTGGGCTCCCAGGCCTGGACACCGGAGGATTTCAGAGAGACTGGGAACACTGTGTGGCTTCTTTGAACACCCCTCTGAACGTCAGAAAGGCAGGCAGCTGTGGAAACCACAGATCATTTTGGGTGGAAGGTCTCCACAACTGCAGTCCTTCAGGAGACAGAGAAAGCCCCCTGTGGTCAGGGAAGCCTGGGTGCTTCCCACACCTCCATCCCAGAGCAGGGCACACTGCTGGATGACCCCCAGCCTGCAGAAGCCCTTCTCCTCCTGCCACGTGCCCCGGCAGCGCGGGAGAGTGGCAGGCACAGATCCCTAATGGCTCTCTGCGATGTGCCGCCACGTCCGGCTGATTAGCCGTGGGTGATCTGAAATGTCAAACCATTATCTGTGACAGGCACGGCCGCGCTGCCACCGCCTCAGAATGCCTTCCTAATAATGGAGCTGGGGGTAAGTGGGAAAGGTGATGCTCAAAACACAAAGCAGAAATAAGTTGGAATTACGGAGACAAACCAGCAAACCCCTTTGTTCCGCCGGCCCTTCCCAGGCGGGTCCGGCCTGGCCCTCGGAGGGATCGAGGGACTGTGTCCTCGCGAGGCGATTTGCAATATCCTAATTAAGAGGGCAGAACCATTAGAGACATGAAAAGCCTCCTGCCAGAGCATCCTCCTGTCACACCCCTAACACACAGGTACCCGCACACCCACCCTGCTACAGGTCCATAACCACTGCTTCGTGAACGCTCCCATCCCCAGCCAGGGGTGGGAATGTGTGGGAGGAACATCCCCCCTTCTGTGGAGGGCAAGGGGGACGGAGCCCCTCACAGCATCTGCAGCCCACACAGCACTGGGAGCAATGCCCCCCTGGCTCAGGGCAGGACAGGAGCAATCAGCTCTTCCTCACAGCACTTGCTCCCAGAACACAGCTCCTGGCCCCGATGGACACGTGTCCTCTCACTCCAGCACTCCGGAACAGGCAGTGAAAACATTCCCAGCCAAAACCAGACCCAAACGATGCTGCATTTAGCTACTGGCATGCTTGACACTTCTCATGATTTCTTGGAAAAACATTAATTTGAAACATTTCTATACTCCATGCCAGTGCCACAGCAGGGAATAATCACCCCATTTCAAGCTCAGAGCAAGGCTCAGATACAGGAAAAAATTAAACACGGATAAGAGCAAGAAACTGTTAACAGTCAAAAATATTTTACTGCAGGTTCAACAACAAAGTCTGGAGGAGATAAGTCTGTGTGTGTACTAACATTATATAAAAAAGTGATTATTCAGCCTTGGGAACAGAGCTATTGATTCCAGTAACAAAGGGCACTATATACACTGCAGTGGGTTTGCTCTTTTTAGCCTGGGAAAATTGATTTTCTTAAACTTTCCCTTGAACCTGCAGTAGGGTTTAATCTGAACCTAAAGGAGCCTTTTAAGAACTCCCATAAATTAAAATTATATCTCTTCATTTGGCACATTTTGGGATCCTGCTGTTACAGCAGAAACACAAGAAACGCTGCAGAAAGAGGTGGGAGGAAGCGATAATGGCATTTCGTGACAGTGTTCCCGGCACACGTTTGTTTCCGTACATTTAAAATAACATGTAAATATTGAAGGTGAGTGAAGCAAAACATAAGACAGCTTAATACTACTGCGAGACTTAAAGGCTGAAATTTAGCAGGAGAAGAGAAAGATAAAGGCTGTAGGAGTACGGGAGATAAGAGGCTCATCACGGCTGATCCGGGAGGGAAAGCAGGCGCAGGGCTGCCAGGAGGCACTGCCGGGCTTCCCGGGCAGGCTCTGCCCTCAGCCCAGGTACGGGCACAGTGTCCACACAGCCATGCCCACCCTCTTTGGCTTCTTGCCCTGCTACAAACAGACTGCAGACGGAGGCAGTGCCCGTGGAGGGGGCTCTGGGGAGAGCACAGACACAGCCCTGCTCCAGCACAGCCCCTCTGCCCAGGCTGGCAAGGGACAGTCACCTTTGGATCCTCCCGCAGCCAAAAGGGAGGTGGTGCCCAGGCTGAGCATGTCCAGCCACCTGCTTTTACAGGTGTGGTGTGACTGAGGTCCTAGGAAGGGGTGAGCCCCCCCCCCACACTCCATCCCTGTGACAATGGGCCCCACTGGGGTGTGAGCCTGACACACCCACCTCTGTGGCACTGTGCCCCACAGAGGTGTGAGCCCCCCGCTCCCCCAGCTGGCACCCCAACCCCTCTCACACGTGGTTGTGCCCGCTGGCTGTTTACAGCTCCCACACACCACCCCCTTTGTGCCCCACTGAAAACCCCCAGTGTGTGCACACCACTGTACATTTATGCCGTTGTTTTTCCCCTCAGTAAGGCAGTAAATGACCTTTTATTCAAACAACAATTCCTAAAACAGAACCCAGCCCCGGCGCCGTGGTCAGATGTGTGCGCGAGGCAGGGTTTGTTATTCAAGCAGCAGCCAGGCTGTGTGCTATGCAAACAAACCCCACGCTCTGTTCTCCCAACCTCCTGCTGACTTTGCAACTAATTTTGTTAGCAAGGAGAACACACTGCGAGACATCAATGCAGCAAAGAGCCCGGAGACGTTTGTTCGTAACTTTGTAACAAACATTGATCAATCGATTTTTGCCCGTGTGGGGAGGGAAAAGCTCACAAACAAAACAAAACACATATGGAGAGATTTTTTTTAATGGCACAAAGGGCAATTAGGCACCCAACCTTCCAGTGCAATGAGATTCCTTACAGTCCTCTGTGCTTTTAAGTCTTCCCCTTATTGCTCAATGGAAGCAAAATCTACTGTCAAGACTCCAAAGGAAGAAAAAAATCAGCTGGAACCAAGAGAATGGTTGGTGGGCCTGGCGCAGCATCTCTGAACCCACCAGAACAAAGACAGGTGAAGGTCCTGACCAAGTGAAGAACACCCTACTCCACGTGTACAGTCTTTGGTAGCACGTATCAGATCGATGTAAAAACATCAAAACACAGAACACTAATTACCTATCAAAAATAATTAAGTGTTCTGTAAACAGTAGAACATGAGCATATTTACCCAGCCACATCTCCTTCAGGCTGACACCCACCTCTCCAGCAGCACTGAGGGACCCCAGAGCTCCCACCTGCCAGGCAGGAGAGCCGTGTGGATGCACAGACATGTGCCTCCATGGTGGCACAGCCGATCCAGCCTCTGTGAGCTGTGGTGCAAACGTGCCCTTCGGCGTGTGGCACAAGCTGCTCACCTCAGCAGCCTCCCAGCCACTGGCACTGTGCTTCTGTTCAAAGGCAGCTCCAGGACACATTCTGACACCAAGTCTAACCAAAACTTGATCTGAGCGTGTTTCACCCCAGCTCCAGCCCTTTTCCATGCCCAGAACTGCTGCCTGGCCCCGGACAGGTCCCTGGGATCCTGCCTGCCCTTTGCCCAATGCATTCCTCAGCACTCAGGGATCCACTGGCTCCCACCACTCACCTGCACAGCACCTCGTGCCACAGTGGGGTTGTCCAACGGCCTTGAGATGCTGCAAGCACACAAACCCACCTGGAAGGTGAATTTCCACAGGAGATACACTGAGCCTGGAAAGCAGAACAGCTCTGACACAGCAGGACCAGGGAAAGCAGCCCTGCCCAGAAGAGGCCAGGGCTGCCAGAAACAGCTCCAGGGAAAACAGCTTTTTGATTCCAGATACAACAGTAGCCAATGGAGAAGAGAGACAAAGCACAGCTTCCAAAGTTTACTTTTGCAATCTAACTAATAGTTCACAACACAGTTCCTTTTCAAGTACCTGTGACCTTATTTCTCCTGTGGAAAGAGCTCTGAGGTTGCACTGACACAGCTGATCACCTGCTCATTAGCAGCTCCCTGAGCAGGGAAATGCCCCAGGAACCCAGCACTGTGTGGCTGCTCCCGGTGCTCAGCAGAGTGCTCAGGGAAGACATCTTCCTGCACTGTGTCCCTCCTGCAGCTGGTGACAATTGGGGGTCCCTGGGAGCCACCAAGCCAGCGAGCCCCTCGCTGTCCATCTCCCACTCAGCACCTCTGGGGCCTGTGAGAGCCCCTCCCAGCAGCTCCCCCCTACAGCCCCTGACCCTCTGCCTTTGGCTTCTTGCCTCGCTACAAGCAGGTTGCAGATGGAGGCAGCCCCCTTCCCTCACTGCCTGGTTCCACAGAGCTCTCCTTCGCTCCGACACAGCTCCACAGCCCCTCTGCCCACAGCTGGCTGAGAGCAGGCGGCTCCGGGCAGGCAGAGCAGGACTGCACAGTCCTTACTGGTAAAATGACTTCTCCTAAGAGTTCCGAGCATTTATACAACCACAAATATTTACAATTTTTATAAATAAGAATCAGCAGAGCCCAAAAGATTCCTGATGGGAGCTGACAAGAGAATACAGGGATGTTTTTCACAGACTACCCAGACGAGCACTTGTGCCCTGCCACACTCGTGCCCTGCCACACTCGTGCCCTGCCACACTCACAGCCTCAGGTGCTGAGGCTGCAGCAACCCAGCCTCTGCCCAGGACTGCCAGAGGCTGTTCCGGATTGCACAGTCAATGGAGCACCAAGCAATCCCATTCATCCCACCCGAGGGGTTTGGGAGCCCTCCGGGTGCCTTTGCCGGGCGCAGACAGAGGCAGCACAGTCCCCGCCGGGCCCTGGCCCGCGCCCAGCCGGCGCTGCGGCAGCACAAGCTGCATTCTGCCCTGCTGCTATTTACTCACAGCTACAGATGTTGACATAACAAAGAGCTACAGACAGACGGACAGAAGGGGAGCAGTGTTGCAGCACAGACACTACGGGCTCTATTCTTCAGGGAAGTGCCTCTGACTTCCCCGCCCAGCCCCACGACTCCTTTGGAATCATCTGGACTGGTGAAGCTTGCTTTCCTCTCGAGGGACACAACCGTGTGTGAGAGAACATCAGCTTTGCTGTTTGTTCCTGTGCTGAACAGAGCCCTTATCAATCCACAGGAAAACCATTTGTTTCAAATCAAGTGGCTGAAAGCTCAGGGGTACCTTGGCAGTGTGCAACTTCTCCTCTCTACCTGCCCCTCCGAGGGGCTGTGCAGGAACATCCTCGCTTTGCACTAATGTCACTTCTAGAGAGCCAGAATTAAAGGGATGACTTGTTCCACAGAAAAAACCCCTCACACTTAAATGCTTTCTGAGGGACACCACCGTGCATTTCAAAGCTTTGCAACCGCACGTACAAATCCTCAAACAGCAAAAGAACCAACACATTTTGGAAAACACGGCAGAATGGTCAGAGGGGCAGAACCACCCGCAGAAGGTGGCCAGAGGTGGCCATGGGAGATGTGCCACGAGGCTCTGCAGCACTGCCCAGAGCTGGGTACAAACGGTGCTCAGTGCTGCTCCGAGGTGTTTGCTCCTGCTCTCCTTGTGGCCAGGATGGACCGTGATGTCCTTAGAGCCCTGCTTGCCTCATCTGTCAGTGGGCAGGCAGTGACCCCAGCTCCAGGTCCATTTGGGGGAGCCCCAGCCCTACAGCAGGCCCAGCAGGTTCAGGGAGCTGGTGGGCTCCCACACCCAGCCCGTGCCCACTCGGAAGCCTTGCACTGCCTCGAGCACCAGGCAGGACAGAGGAGGGACTCGAGTTTTTAAACAGTTGCTTTTTTAAGCTTCTCATGCGAACCAAAGTTCAGATCCTTCACAACTGGTAGGAAAAGATATTATTGCCTGGAACCATGCCCAGAAAAACTCAAAGCCAAGCTTCACCCTGCCTGTGCTCCCTGCCAGCTCCCAGCGCTCCATCGTGTTGCCACCTGGTGCCCAGAGGCAGTACAGCCAGGGCTTCTCCTGGCCAAAGAGCCTGGGAGACGTTCTGGGGGGAATCGGCAGCCCCCAGATTAGCAAACACACAATAACTCACAGCGTTTGTTCTGCCAGATTAACATTCCCCTTGCAGTGGGGAATGTCTTAACGCTTCAGGCTGGGCTGGACACAGGTAACAGTCAAACTCTGAATTCTGCTGCTGTCTCCCCCAGATGGGGATTTGCAGAGTCGGACTGCAGACATCCCCGCTGCTGGAGAGCTGTCCTGGCACAGCACTCAGCCCTGGAGCTGCCTCCCATCCCAGAGCCACACGCCACTGGTCCTGAAGGGGCTGTAAAGAGGCTTTCTGAAGAGCAAATAAATAGGCTGACTTCATAAAAAAAGCAGGGAGCCAAGTATCCTCCTTCCCTCAGAGAAATGAGGCTAAGGATGAACTAGGTCTGCTGTGGCAGACCTGACAGCAGTGGTTTGTGGGTGGTGTTCCTCAGGCCACAGCCAATGCAGGGGATGGCCAGAGGCTGCTCTGACACCCCGCCAGGATCCCACCAGGATGCCCTGCCTCGCACAGCCCTCTCCTGTGCCAGGTGCAGCAGCAGGCACAGCCAGGCACACACCGGTCCTGCAGTGCCAGGAGAACCCAGAGCTACCCTGAAAGTACCCATTTTGCCCTCCCCGAAGCAACACAGCTGGAAACAAACTCAGCACCCTTCTGGAGGAAGAACTGTGCAGGATTTTGTTTCCCAGCATCCCTGGGGATAATCCAGACCTGCCACTTGATTTATACTGGATAAAACCAGTTTGTCTCCATCACCAGTACATTATTGCTTGGACAGCACATCAGTAGGTCCTGCTGTACCCAAGAAACACAGTCCTTCCTTGATCATGGTCTGGAAACATTCCCCACCCCAAGCCAGGCAAAGGGGAGGAGAGGGGTTGCTGGGTCAGAATCTGGAATGCTCTTTCCATCTCTCGTACCTTGAGCACCAGCAACACTGGATGTACAGAAACCGGCTGTGGGGAAGCAGATCCCCTGGGAGGAAAGGGGAAGCACAAGGCAACACGCTTTCCCAATAATCCACAGGGAGCGTTTGAAGCTGAAGCAAACACTGAAGAAATTCAGTGGCGTGAAACAATGCAGTAGGTGGAGATGTTCACCCCCACGGCTTTTTCTTTAGCCTTGGAAAAACAAACTGACACTCTTAAAAGGGAAAAGGTGCTTGGAATCCTACCTCAGCTCCTGTAAGCGGCCAAGTGTCCCCAGCCGGATCTCCGGGCTGAATTCCTGCTCTCGGGAGCGCCGGGCAGGTGACAGCGCTCCATTTCCTGGGGCACACTGCCACCTCGTGGCTTCCCTCCTGCTGCCAGGAGAGCTCCCAGGATCCACAGCTGCAGACAGAGCACATGGGAAGTTGTTTGGAAACACTTTCATTTGTTTGACCACAACCTGCAGCTGCAGAACGAATGTAACACTGAAGTAACACTGCCTGTGGTTACAGAGCCCGGCTTTAGCAGCTTTAATTCCACAGCAGTATTTTCCCTGGTTCCAGATCGTATTGTCTAACGTTATGGTAGGAAAAGAAATCAAGGAACTAAAGAATTTTGCACACTACTTATAAAACAATTATAAATATTTAATGACAAACCCAGCAACTGCATGTTTCACATTTCTCCTGTTCCTCTGCTAATTCCTGTGGAAGTTAAACAGGTATGTTAGCTGCATAATTATTTGTTTGCAGAGGAGGTTGACACTGGTTTACAGACTACAGACAACCATGTAATTCCTCTGTAACTACATGGTAATTATTGTGCTATTATAGAGTAATTAAACATGCAAATAAACATTAAAACAAGAGATCTGTATGGAAGCTGCCAACAACTGTAGGACAGAAAACCAAATAGTAAATCAAATTACAGTGTTCTACAGGGGTACCAGCTATAGCAGGGAGTTAAGAGTATCATCTTTTACACCACAGGCCATTTTCGTAGCCCTTCTGGCTGCACAAGTGTCTGGGCTAATGACCCGGGGAGATCTTACTTTGCAAGTTCTCTGTGTGCCTTAATCATTTTGGTTATCCAGAAAGGCACAAACCCTCCAGAGAAGTGTTCTCCAGAACTCTGAGACACGAGAGTCTGGCTTTGTCCAGGTTGGTTTCTTTAGGAGGCAAATCAGAATATTAACATACCCTGTTATGTCCAACTGTGATCTCACTGTCCTACAGGAATCCAAAACACAAAGTTCTTTGCTGCATGTCAAAATCAAACTATTTCAAACCAACCCTCAGGCCGTGTGTAAGGCTAGGACCTGACAGACTCAAACCTCCGGTTTATTTTTTCCCCAGAGATTCTCCTCCTGCATTTTCTACTTTTGTGATGCTGCAATGATGGATGAAGCTTAAACACCCCCAGCTCCTCTCTGAAGATCTTCTGGCACCTGATTCTTCACTGGATTTAAGCACAGTCCCTCTTACTGAGCAGACAGATATGTTTGAGCATGGACTATCCCTAAAATTGGGTGG
>NW_016690484.1:427744-439995 GCF_001604755.1 Lepidothrix coronata | reverse complement strand
AACTCCAGTGAGCTGGGGAACATTTGGTGAAGACAAATAAATACCATCAATCATTCATAACTAGGACCAAAACACTGCAATTCCCATTTCCTTCTGCCCCCTCCAGCAGGCCATTTGCAGGGCTCACTCCCACACCTGCTGCAGTCCAAGGGAAGCTCTGCCTCCATCCTGGGGGAACCTGGATCAGGAAAGAATTAATGAAAGCATTTCCCTTCCACTGCCTGTAAGCCAGCAATGAGCTGTTCCTTACAACAGTTCCCCCCTCCTGATGCCGTGCTGCCATTGCCAGGGCACAGGGACCCAGTCAAACCTTGCTCAGAAACCCTCGGCATATTTTTAGATACTTATATATATTCATTCCTAGTGACCAGCTGAAACAAAGACATTTATTTTAACCACAGACAGATTACCTCTGAGATGCATCCCAAGGCTCTTCTGACCTTGGTTCCCTTACTCTGTTTCCAAATGCACAGTTTAAAAGTATGGGTTTATTGCCTTTAATGCATATATTTATTAAGGCAGCAACAACAATCACAGCCACTGCTCCCCTTTCCTTGCAACCCTCACTTAGCAACCAGTCCGAGTGCTGCCAGCATTACTCTAGGCTTGCCAAGGAAACTATTCCTCTTCCTCGAATTTAATTCCCTAGCAGAGTTTCATTTGTATTTGGTGCTGTTTGGGTGTCATGAAAACCCTCCTGGCCCAGCTGAGGACAAGGTGTGCTGCCATCTCCTGCTCCCGCCCCGCAGATCCCAGCTGGGAGTGGCTGGGGCTCCACCTCCGTCCCACGCTCTGCTCAGGACCACTGACCTGGAAGCATCTGTGCAAAAAATAACATCTTTCCAGATTTTATCCATTGGTATCTCAAAAGAGACTTCTCAGAGGAGAGTTTTCCTCCCTCTAACACTGAGGACAAATCCATGCAGTGGAAGCTGGAGCTCCCTGCAGAGGGAGCAGGATCTCCATTCCATCACAGCCAGGGATGGGAGTGGGAATCCTGCTTTTTAGATAAGCCCATGGCATCTACCATCGAACTTATCTGCAGACCCTTTCCAGCTCTGTCAGGGCAGCTTGCTCTTTGCATGGGAATTAAACAGAATTCCCGACTCCGGGCTCCAGGCTCCCGTACTCAGCACCACTGGCATGGAGCATGCCTGCAGACATGCCCTGTGACACACAAAACTGGGAAAGGACTTCCCCACATGGCTAAACTCTTCTAGAATATTGGTCAAGCAGTGCTGGAAACAAGAGCATCGGGCCAAGGGACTTGGGGGGGGTCACACTGTCTCGTTGCCTCTCCAAGGGTATCCTGCTCCAGCACATGCTGGTTCCCTTGGAGACGCACAAGAAAGGAGGAGGCTCCCAAAGACGGGTAGTTATTTCACCTCTCACACCCCTGGGCACCAGGAGCTGGTCAGAATTACAGGGACCTCCTGCCACCCTGAGGATCCAGGAGAGGTTCACCTGTATCCTGCTCTCCAGAGCTCACGGTGCTTTGCTTCCAGGAAAAGACAAGGCCGTGCCAGCGGCACCAACACTGATGCCAAGCGGGTGCCAAAAGGATTTATACCTCTTCAGCTGCCACAGAGAAGGAAACAGCCCTGTAAGGTGAGCCCAGCACACGCCTCACTCGCAGCCAGAGCCACAGAGGGAGCAGCTGGCACGGGGGCCACATGGGCATGTGTCAGGACCCACTTTTAAACACCAAAACAACTCCTCCAGAGGCTCTTGAGTAGCTCTTGAGGGCCTTCTCCCATCAGTCCAGACTTATCTGCTGCTCTGCGGTGCTTTAGGACCCTTCAAAGCAGCATGACCTGCCCTTGCAGGATGTGTGTCCAAATTCCTGGGGTCACTGCAGTGCTCGGCAGGTCTGGGGGTCCCCCTGAGCCCCAGGACACACCAGGAGGGACACAGGGCTTGCACCAAGCCTGAGGTTCAAGTAGGAGTGCACACAAGAGGAGGAGGAGGCACTCACCACTCCCCAATCCTGAGCTTTACCCCCTCTGCCTCCTCTCTGGATAACATGGAATGCTGGCAAAGCCAGTGCAGGGCAGGGGGGAAATGTAGCCTCTTCCCCTCAAGTACAGCTCTCCCTACACTAGGTGCAGCTGGGCAGTATATGCTAATAATTTGTCAAACACTGAGCTGGAACTGTGGATAAGAATCATGCTTTTTGTACAGAAAATTGAAAATGAAATAGTGCCTACAACTGCAGCCATTACACAGCACATTATCTTGAAGGGCTTTGGTGTAATTTAGATAAAACACCATATCTCTGATTTCAGAAATGTCAACATCATTCTAAACGTACATGTGCTTCTCCACTGGTTTTCTGTGAAGATTTACAACTCCACGAGCCTTTCTCTCTCATTCTCTCCATTTTCTTTTTAAATTGGCAAATGAGTATTCCATCTTTCAAAATTTCAGGTATATTTTTGTATGTGGGAAAAGTGCATGTTCAGAGATGCCCCTAATGGCTCCATTATGGATCTCATCAGCTGTGACACACTTCCCAAAATAAAATCTATGCCTTCGGATGGAACAGAAAAATTAATACCTGAGCAAGGATGAAATGTTTCACTTCCCTCCTTCGCCCCTGATGTTCATGTCGCACTTCATCCCTAGTGCTCTGTACTTTTTTCTTCAACTCTCCTTCAAAGAGGAAAACTCCCAAACTGCAGTACAGAAAATTCCAGTTAATCATACCAAACCCCCTTTCTCAGTGGTCAGATGCTGGCCCAGGTTGTCTGGAGAGGCTAAACAGTCTCCATCCTCGGACATATTCCAAAGCCAACCAGGCACAGTGCTGAGCTCCCTGCTCTGGGCATCCTGAGTGGAGACCAGGGCAGGTGACCTCCAGAGGCACCTGCCAACATCACCCACTGTGTGGGTTCCTGTTTCATTGCTAGTTCATAGGAAAATGGGTACAATTAGCATGAATTTTATCCATGTTTTGCCATCTCCAACCTCTGATCAGGTTCCAGGAGTGTCTTAGACCCCCTGCTAACTGTCCTCCTATGGTTTCACACTGTTCTCCAGGGAGGGGTCAAAACCAGGGTGTTGGCACAAAATACCAGTGTTGGGGGATGTTGCCTCCTGCAAATGCTGGGGAGCCGGGAGCGAGGGAGGAAGGATCAGGCACGGGGGCTGCTGTCACTGCTGGACTTCCAGCAGGGCCGGCTGTGCCTCTGTTTGCTTGTACCTGCATCAGCAGCTGGACAAAAGGGACGGGACTTTTTCCCCCAGCACATTTACATTCTCATTTAATTCTCCACAGGCTCCTTCCCTGCCCCGGGAGCTGGAGCACATGCCCACAGCCCAGGCTCTGTGCAGGCAGGTGGTGGCAGCCATCCATGCTGGTGTCAGTGCCCTGGGAGGGCAGAAGGGTGCAGGTCCACACCGTTTGGCTGTTTGCTGTCACGAGCAAAGAGGCAGTGACACATCCACGCTCCCCCCGAGTACCTGGGACTGTCTGCCACTCTCAGCAGTGTGCTACACAAGGAAATAAAGAGGCTTCTAATTAGATTAAGACTGACCAAAAATGCATAGTGAATTACCATTCTTCTTTTTCACAAAACCGAATACTTTGTGAGACAAATGCCATGGCAGTCTGAGCCTTCAGCCTCGCCTTCAGCAACTCCCCACACTCAGCCCTGGCATTTCCCACTTCCCAAGTGCCCTGGACAGCTCTGGGCACCAGCACCTCCGCCCACCACTCCTGCACACACACATGGAACCAACCCAGGGAGTGTTTATAGGTATGCGAGTCTGCAGCTGCAATTTACAAGTTCATTAACAGTGTCACTGCAAAGATCAGTTTTTTTAATTGGAGCGCTAATTAGCAATGAATTCTCATTATTTTTCATTGAAATCCCAAAGCAGTTTTAGCACATTGTCTTTGTTCTCCTGAAAACGGGGAAGTGGAGAAGCTGGGGGAGATAAAGACCCAGCTGATGATATACTGGGAGGTTGTTTTCCCCTCCAGCCGTTCCTCTGGTTTAGTTCATTTCACAGCAATTTCCGTTATTATTTACGATTTGAAGAAATAAATATTTCCACGAAGAAATAACTATTTCCGTGAAGAAACACTAACTCCGAAAAGCCTCAGAGCACTGGCCTGGCTCATTACAGTGAGCATTTGAATGTGGCAGTGTGAAGTGGCAGAATGGAATCCCTGCATCCTCTCGGAACTGGTGTTTTGGTTTCCCCTCACTGAAATCTGGCAATTGCTCTACAGCTGAGAGACACCCTGGCAAACGGACCCTGGGCAAATGGACTTGGCACGGGGAGAGAGGAGTTCGGCTGTTGGACCATGCTGCTGTCTGCTCCAAACCCAGAAATGTTTCAGGCTTTTGGCAAATTCTGAGATTTCTTTTTTCCAGAGGGATGGATAATCATCACATTGTTTCCACGGTCCTTCTACAAATTATTTTGATAATAAAGGACCTCCTGTGACATTAAGTACATTTTAATTACAACATTGTCTGTAATGCATATATCTAATTGCAAATAATTATTTTATCATATTTTGTCTGTAGGCCTGTTAGATGCATCAGATATTATCTTCTGACTCAGTGGTACAGGTTAATTAAAATTTCTCTTTTAATATCGTTTCAAAGCTAACCACATAATTTCATCTGAACACCAGCTGTGTTGGTAAAAATTATTTTTTATAATTTTTTTGTCATGCTTTTCCATGGAGGAAAACCCGAGCCATTTCTGCAGGCTGTAATTACTGCACTGCTTTCTGCAGTCCTTCATTTGCAAAGGAAGAAAAGAAGGAAGAATGTGTGTAACATCAGTGGCCAGCGGTGGCTTTGTGTGTTCCTGGTTCATTTTGAAGGGGTTTTTGTTCTCCTTCTCATGTACAAAAGCATTTGAGATCTTCTCTTCAGAAGGAGAATCGAAGGTATCACACAGCCTGGTTTGTCAGAATGAACTGCACTGGGGTTAAGACAATTTGAGTGGTCATCCTTGATGTTAACAAAGCCCAGCTTAAGGGCGATCCCAGCCAGCTCCTTCCTTCCTCGTCTGTTGTTCCTTCCAGTGATAAAGAGCAAGGACAAGGCGAGAGAAAAACGAAAATATGAACATAACGTTGAGTCAAAAAAAGAGAGTTTAGGTTAAATATATGGCACTATAAACCCGAGAAAGCCAGGAGAGGACAGGAGGAGAACAGAGACTTATTTCAGGTGGGAGAACACTTTGCCTGTAACTTGCAGGAACAAATGACCCTGACTGCACCCTCTGTGCACCATTTCTTAGGACCAGAGGTGTTTCTGTAAGCCTGTCACCATCTCGCTGCTGTTTCAGACCCTGCATGCTCCGCCTGTGCGTTCAGAGCCAGCTCCAGGGCCGGCAGAGGGGCGAGGGCCGGCAGGGACAGGGTTAAGGCGTGTCCCCAAGGAGGGGAGCAGAGGCTCTGGAGCTCCACCAGGCCGGGCCAGAGGTGAGCGCTGCCAGGAGGAAATTGCTGCAGCTCCACCGAGATCACGAGCAACCTTTCCTCTTGGAGAGGGGTGAAGTAAACAACACTTATCTCGGATTTAGTGCAGTTGAGACAAGCAGCACTTTATCTCTGTTCCGCGGCACACGGAGCAGGGAGGCAGAGGGATGATTTTCCTGCTTTTATGGTGTAAGCAATCTCTGCTTTCTTAGCCTGCTCTCAAGTTGAGCTGTAACACCTCCTCATGGAAAGATCTTGGCCAGGGCAGCAGGTTACGGGCTTGCACAACGTGCCATAAACCTCCTCACGCAGTTCAGCCTTTCGCAAGTGTAGTCTGAGCTCTCCTTGGTGGGTTGATATTTTTACTCCATGAAATTTCCACATCCTCCATACCGTTTCCTTTTAGAAGGTATCATGGGACATGCAATCCCTGATCTTTCTATTTTGGATTTTTTTCCATCCATAGACATAAATCCTTCTCTTTCCCTCTACACACAGTTTCAGATTCCAGCAGAAGAAAATCTGATGGGGCTTTTTTTGACAGTGCATTTCTTGTGTCTATCATTTTTACTACATGAATGATACCTGAATACCTTATATGCTGCAATGGTTAGAAATTTTCCATCAGGTTCTTCCTAAATAGCCCAGTACTCAGAAGATCTATTCCCCTTTACTGCCAGAGTGAGAACTTCTGGAAGCCCAGCTCCCAAATCCAGCTGTGCTTAGGGACACACGCCTCAGGCGTGGGTTATTTCAGCACTGCCACCCACAGTCTGCCATCCTGCAGTCCCCTGAGACCTGTGTCCCATCTGCTTTTCCTGAAGTCAATATTCAACTCCTACAAGTAAGTATTAAGTAAGTGACTCCTGCTAAATAATTAACTGTTTCTGGGAAGCTGTCGGGCTGGGGGGTGCTCAGCCGAGCAGCCAGCACGTGGCTTCAGGAGACACGCAGACACTGTGCCCCTTTGGACTGCTCTTCTCCACCCCTGGATAAGCTGGATAACTGGTCACAGCCCCTCTGAAGGCTGAGACACTGCACAGTCCATGAGCACCCTTCAGGTGCTGGATGGGAGTCCCCAGGGGAGACCCTCAGTGAGCGTTAAATGGACGAGGCACCTCTGCTTCCATAAACTCAGCAGAACTCCAAACCTTTGCAGAAGTTGATCCGTGGAAAGCAGTTTGAAGGATCCAGACTTAGGAAAAGACTGGCATATAGCAGGAATTCAGTACTAACTGTACGGCTTTGAGTCAGAAGCAGCGCTTTGCAGGAGCAGGGATCCGTGCCCATGTGCCCTATAGGAAAATAAAACTATCAGACTCAGAGCCCAGCGGGAAAAGTCTTTTCCACACGTCAAATCAGGACAGAGAGGGCAGAGCCTCATTTCCCTAGGCTGGCACAGCACCAAAGCCCTGCCAAGCACCTGCACCTAAGCCAGGAAGCATCAAGTGAGCTGATATTCCAATGCAGCACTAAGGAGCTCGTGTGCCTTAATGCACGTGTTGGACCAAGGATATGCAAGGGGACACAAAAAGCAACTTCCTAAGCACAGTTTGAAGCATTTGGTTTGAAGGACAAAAAGTCAGTACCGGCATCCTACGCTAAGGAAATCATTCTCTCACCTGCAGGTTATTTAGGAGGCAAGTCTCCTGTATTTACTTTTCCCCTGCCCTTTTTCCTGGGCTCAGTATAAAGTGTTACATTGACACAAGTAAGCGGAGAAGTTCCGTAATTTAATCTGTGCCATTAAAATTTCAGGCTCCACGGGAAAAGCAACCCTGCCTGTTCATCAGGTCCAGTGAAATTCGTGTGGCCGGTGTCACCTTTCCACAGACTCCGCAGCAAGAGGCACTTCCCCACCCCTGCCAGCCCTCGCTGAGGGCAGGTAAGGAAACAGGATCATCCCCGCCAGCATGACCTCATTCCTTACTCCCTGAAGGACCAGGCCGGTTCCCAGAGGGAGGAAGGAAAGGCCTGAGCCATGCAGTTCAGGGATAGCGTGCAAACACGGATTAATAATTCAGGCTATTCTATTTTGGACTGGGAATGTGCTGCCCCTCACCTGCACTGCTGAAGGCAATGGGTGCCCGAAATAGAAACTCCTCCAAGAGCAGAGGGAGCCCAGCCACGAGGGCTGTGCCAGAGGCACTGCAGGAACAGCCTTTGCAAGGTCAGCACTTTCCCTTCTGTCAGCGGAGTCTTGGCTGTGCCATGACTGCCCAGAAACCTCCCCTGGACTGATGGGATGCTGGGCCTCCTCCAGTGCAGCCAGCAGCAGCAGCAGGGGCTGCCCACCACGTTATCCAAGCAGACGGCCAGGCAGGCTCCTGCACAGGGCGTGACTTTCCTAAGGAATACCCAATCCATGCACTGCCGTGCCTGTGCCGGTACGGTCAGCTCGCTCAGCACATCCCACTGTGCTGTGACCTTTAACAATGCAGTTCTGCCACAAGTCCTCCTAAGAGACTGCTTTATATAGCCTTTACCTCAGATCCTGAGAGCTCAATGACCCAATCTCTTTCAAGAAATGATTCCACCTTAAGCACTGACTTTCGGAAATGCATCATCTGACTTTCTGGGAAATTGCAAATGTTATATTGTTAGAAAACACAAGTCACAGGATTTTACAAGTGGTTCTCCTGCACAGGCTTAGATCACTGATGCAGGTTTACTGGCATTTCTGGTTTGTGTTATGCTACATCAGCTCCCGAGTGAATAATTTGAAAAGTTATATTTGAAAAGTTATATGTTTGAACTAATAAATTCTAGGCCAGTTACATATAAATCTGAGTTCCTACAGGTACATATTAATTTGGATATATTTGCCTACTTAAAACTCTGAGGAGATACCATTCCATGGCTTTGCACCTTGCTGCTAAGCTGACTGGTTACTTCCAGCTGGGTATCACAACCCGCTGGCTCCCCAGTGCCAGCCCTCGAGGCTCCAGAGGGGAACATCCTGCCCCACAGGGAATTACCTCCCACCACCTACAGCAGCACTTTCTCACCTTGCAGCTCATGGGCACGAGAACTGAGATAAATAACCTTAACTAACCTTAAATAACCTTAACTCCGTGGTGAAAGCACAGATCAATAACCTCCAACCACTCCACTTATGCCAATGTTAAACGATGCTGATTCCCTCACGTGACCCCATTTCCCAGAACCTAACAGGGAGAGCAAGGACTCTTCTAGAGCACCACAATTCCAGCCATGGAATCCTTATTCTGTGGAGCTTTCCACAAGGAGAATTTCTGGCAACCTTTAAAGCACCAAGTGACCAAAGCTATGCAGTTTGGTGCTCAGCACCACAATGCTTCCCTACTTATCACAGAAGTTATCAGACACTCGAGCAGCTGCATAACCACAATTCCTTTATCTGCAATGGTTCCTTTTTCAACAAAGCAGAAAAAGACAAAAACATGGAACAATCAGAAACCGCCAGAAGAGACAAACTGAAAGTCACCGGTTTCGTAAGTCAATTAAAATAAAAGGGAAGGAAAAAAAAAAGAAGAAACAAGAGGAAGCCAAGATTTTAGCCATGTGCTGTCTCAGCCAATTGCACAAACTGATTCGTGGCAGTGGAAGGTGAAATCTGGACCAGCCCAATTCACTCCTCTCAGGAAGCTGCAGATGCTCAAATTCCAACACATGACCCAAAGTTTTAGACAACTGCAGCAGATTTATAACTCTTCTAGAATGAGACATTGTGTAATGGTGTGATGGGAAGAATATGCAATAGGAATTACCGTAAGCCTGGAATGGGCTCCAAGACAAGGGATGATGGGGCAGCAGTGAATTTTCTGTGCCTGACTCCAAGGCCGTGTGCTCCATCTTTTTTGTGCATGAAAAAGAATTATTTTTTTATTTTTCTTTTTAAATGCTGTGCATCAGCACTATCCATCTTCCTGACTGCAGGAAGTAAATTCTACAGAGCAGCGGGAATACCACAAGGTTTGGTGACAGGGCCAGCCTTTGCTAGGGCTGTCCCTTCTCCAGTGGAACACGTTTAGGGCTTGTTGACCTGTTGCTTTGGTGACTCCAGGCCTTTGCAGCAGAAATGGTCCCTGAGAGGGCTCAGAGGAAGTGAGACGTGGCAGTGATGTATTTTCTGCTCCTAACAATAGTATTTCTTGGGACATTTTATTATTCTACAATGATTCAGGGCTGAAAAATAATTTCTACGTGACGTGCAAACTGATTCTTGAATAATTTTGTGAAAGACTAAGAAGCATACATGCAAGTTATTTCTCCAACACACACTGTTTTCTTTTTTAGGACCACAGAACCTGCCTTGGAGCTTATCAAAATTTACTTTTTTTTTTTTTTTTTAAACAGGAATTTTACTGAGAGGATCTAAAGACCTTTAAGTGAAACATTGCTGGCTCCTAATTCTGGGGCGGATCATGCTTTTGTTGTATAACTATGAACTCTCTGTGTCACAGGAATAAAGGTAGTAAATATTTACATATTTATAGTGCAAGCAGTTATTCAAAAGCTGAGGGTTTTCCTATGGAGAGCTGGATTGGATGAAGAAATCCAACGCGAAGAAATCGTCCCCTGTGAGGGTGGGGAGGCCCTGGCACAGGTTGCCCAGAGAAGCTGTGGCTGCCCCGGGGTCCCTGGAAGTGTCCCAGGCCAGGTTGGACGGGGCTTGGAGCAACCTGGGCTAGTGGAAGGGGCGTGGCACTGGAAGGGCTTTAAGGTCCCTCCAACCCCAGCCAGCCTGGGATTGCAGGATAAACGAAACCGAGCGTACCTAAGGCGGCAGGTCGGTGCGGCGGCTCCGTCCCGCAGGCACAGCGGACATTCCCCGCGGGATCGCTGCGGGATCGCGGGCGGGAGCGGCGGTGACGTCAGCGCCACGCGGGGTGACGTCAGCGGCGCGGGGCTCCCAGCGCCCCGCGCGGCGGAGAGCGGGGGGGGAGCGGCGCGTGCGGGGAGCGCCCGGGCGGCAGCGCTGCCGGCATCCATCCCCTGTGTCCCCCGGATCCCCCCGTCCTTCTGGCCGGCCCCGCCGCGATGTTCTCCAGGAAGGGCCACGCCGACGTCAGGAAATCCACGCAGAAGGCGCTGGACCCGAAGCGGGACGTGCTGACCCGGCTGAAGCATCTCCGCGCGCTGCTGGGTGAGTGCGGCGGCCGCGAGGGGACCCCCCGCGCCCTCACTCCTCCTCCTCCGGGCGCTCCTCGCCCTCCCAGCGCTGCCCCGGTGAATGTTTTCCCCCGGGACAGCGGTGAAACGGGGGTATAAAAGCCCCCCTTCGCTGCCCGGGGACCCCCGGGCTGTCGCTGCCGAGGGGCAGCGCTGGGTGTCCTTTCCAGAGGCGTGGGAGCCGCGGGAGAAAGTTGCGGGTGTTTCGCTGCTCCTGCCTTTGGGAATTCGCGTTTCCCGGTGTCCAAGCGCTCCTGGTGCAGCCTTGTGGTTTGGGTAGTAAATAGTAGGTGAATGTGTTTCCCGCGGGGTTCTTCGGGAGATCTCTTCTGCTTTTGTCAACAGCGTTAATTTGGGGCTTTTTATTTTGGTGGGTTTTGGTGGGGTTTTTTTGTTTGTTTGTTTTGTTTTTTTTTTTTTAACTTTAAAGGAGGCCATGGTGTGGCGCTTTGTGATGCTTTTCTGCGCGTGTGGCAGGGTTGAACCTCGCTAACGTCGCCTTCCAGGTGAAGCCTTTCCCCTCCCAGCTCTGCACGTTGAAAGGAGCCGATGAGTTTCAGCTGTTGCTTGTCGGAGGGAGCTAATGCGCTTCAGCTGTGAGGTGTATGTAGTTCGGCGGGGTTGGGGTGGGCACAGCTGGGGCCGTGCGGGGCACAGGTGCTCCCTCAGCCCCCTGCCCGGGGCGTGCCCTGGCCAACCTCGCCGGGGCTGGGCTCGGAGCGAAAACCTCGCGTCTGGTGTCCCGCCGGCAGGAGAAAACACACAAAAGGAGCTTTTAAGTGTGCTGCGGCAAGGCGAGGAGGCTCTGTGGTGAGGACGAGGGGACGGTCCCGGGCGAGCAGAGAGCGGTGCTCGCGGTGCCCCTGGGGCGCGCGGAGCGATCGCCGTGAGGGGCAGTGGCCGTTGGGCTCGTGAGGGGGGCAGTGGCCGTTGTGGGCTCGTGAGGGGGGCAGTGGCCGTTGGGCTCGTGAGGGGGCAGTGGCCGTTGTGGGCTCGTGAGGGGGGCAGTGGCCGTTGTGGGCTCGTGAGGGGCCGTGGCCGTTGCGGGCTCGTGAGGGGCCCCGGCTGTGCCCAGGTGCCGCCGGTTGGGCGCAGGTGGGAGCAGTCAGTGACTCACGGGCGGTAATTCCCGGGATCCGCTGCTTTCCAGCAGCCCGTGGTGGGCACTTGGTGAGGGGACAAAGTGCCGGGCAAAGCCGGCCTCGTGGCCTGGGGCTGGCTCATCCTTTGAGCGGCAGGAAGGGCGAGTTTGACGTGCCCGGCCTGTGGATGTTTGAGCTCGTGATTTGCGCTCCCAAGCGGGGCGGTTTTGAGGGCCGTGCCAGGCGGTGGAGACCAGAGGCTCCTGTGCCAGGCCCTCGGCGGGTCCGTGGGCAGCGCTGCACCTTGGCTGTGAGCGGAGGGTGAGTGACTGCCCCGGGTGTAAACTCCTCTGTTCCGTGGGTGAGGAGTGTCCGTGGTTGGGAATCGGGGGATTAGTTTCATGTTAGTTTCCCTCTGGGAGCTACACTCGGAAGTTTCGTGAAATGCCTTGTTTGTTTGGGAAGGTGCGTGAAATGCCTTGTTTGTTTGGGAAGGTGCGTGAAATGCCTTGTTTGTTTGGGAAGGTGCGTGAAATGCCTTGTTTGTTTGGGAAGGTGGGTGAAATGCC